>NW_028178159.1:0-72764 GCF_964030765.1 Micromesistius poutassou | reverse complement strand
GTGGCCAGGAAGGCGAATTCATACGAGTTGAACTTCGGTTAAGCTCTAAAAACATGAAACTGTATCAAAACACGTCGTGTGTAGAAAACGGGAGTAGAGCAACGTTAGACTCGTCTGCAAATTAAAACATAAGCTCCAACTCAATACTTGCGTTTAAAGTTGCTGGTCGGACTGTAGACAATGACCCGCCCACGGAGGAGGAAGTCTAGATCCGGATATCCGGTATCGGCTCCACCGGTGGGCGGGATATATCGTCCCCATGGTTACCGTAGCTCCTTATCACGCCACAGGTTACCCAGATCGGTGTTCAAAGAAACGCAATTCATGTAATAAAATAAACCTAACAGCGTCACGCTTGTTGTTAAGATTGTGATTATATTTTAGATTTAATCTATCTATTTTAGATCTATTTTTAGATAACTGTCGTCCAATTTCACTATTAAACAACGATTATAAATGTTTGTAAATGTATGTGTTACAACATTTGTAAATGTTGTAACGTTTGATACGTTACAACATCAGTTCCTGTTTAAAGTCGTGCATATGTACGGATCTGGACCTCGATTCTGTAACATAATAGAATCATTTTACAACGGCAGCACTAGTTCAGGAGCACCCCCCCCCCCCCCTCGCTTCACCGTCAATAGAGGGCTTCAACAAGGACGCAACGTCTCCCCGTTCCTAGATAGATAGATAGATAGATAGATAGATAGTACTTTATTGATCCCTTTAGAGGTTACCCTCAGGGAAATTGAGGTTCCAGCAGCAGCACAACACCGATCATACATTAAAAAGGCACAGATAGATATAGAATATAAAAGTAAATATAGAAAATATAAAATATAAAGTGCAGTCAGGGCTAGAACAACAGTAATAAATACATATATATAAATACATCAATCTTAATCTAAATTAATCTAAATTTTTCTAAATGTTTTCCCCACCACCCCTCCCCCTTCCCCCCAGTGCAGAGTTATAGAGCTTGATTGCTCGGGGGACAAAAGAGTCCTTTAGTCTGTTTGTCTTGGTTCTGGGGAGAAGCAGCCTTCCACTGAACCGGCTTCTCTGTGAGCTGATGACAGTGTGCAGAGGGTGGCAGGCATCATCCATGATAGCCAGCAGTTTGTTCAGAGTTCTCCTCTCAGCAACTGTCACCAGGGAGTCCAGTTTGCTGCCGACCACAGAGCCAGCTCGCCTGATCAGCTTTTCCAGCCTGTTGGAATTCCTCTTTGATGCCCCCCCCCCCCCCCAGCACACCACAGCATAAAAGAGAACACTGGCAATCACAGTCTGATAAAACATGCCCAGGAGTTTCCTGCAGATGTTAAAAGAACGCAGCCTCCTCAGAAAGTACAGCTTGCTCTGGCCCCTTTTGTACAGGTGGTCTATGTTGCATGACCAGTCCAGCTTATTGTCCAGCCACACACCAAGGTACTTGTAGTTGCCTACAATCTCAACCTCGTCGTCCCCGATCGACACTGGACGTGGACGTGGTCTGGACTTCCCAAAGTCTATGACCAGCTCCTTGGTCTTCGAGGTGTTGAGCTGTAGATGGTTTCTTCCGCTCCAGGCAACAAAGTCACTTATCAGGCTCCTGTACTCATCCTCTCCATCATCCCTAATACATCCCACAATGGCCGTGTCGTCGGCAAACTTCTGGATGTGACACAGCTCCGAGCTGTAGCCGAAGTCTGAGGTGTATAGGGTGTAGAGGAGAGGGGCCAGCACTGTCCCCTGTGGTGCTCCTGTGCTGCTGACCACAGTGTCAGATGTGATGTCCTTCAGTCTGACATACTGCGGTCTGCGGTCCTCTTTGTTTTGGCAGAAGAAATGTTGGCCGTTCTTATTCAAAACTCTGATGTTGTCAAGCTGAATGTTTTCGATGAACAGATCATTATAAGCCAACTGGCCGATGACACCACCGTCTTCTTAAAAGGTTTAGAACGAATCCCTAAAGTCCCTAAGTATAAATGTATAGAAAGTACTAAATTAAAACATTTCATCCATTACGTTTACATGTGATACTTTGAAACATCAGAATTTGTTCTTTATTATTTGTAATTCAATGCGTGTGTGTGTGTGTGTGTGTGTGTAATGTAAAATGGGAACAGACTGAATAATATATGTTTTATATGAACACTGTCTAATAAAGGTGTAATGTAAAATGGGAACAGACTGAATAATATGTGTTTTATATGAACACTGTCTAATAAAGGTGTAATGTAAAATGGGAACAGACTGAATAATATGTGTTTTATATGAACACTGTCTAATAAAGGTGTAATGTAAAATGGGAACAGACTGAATAATATATGTTTTATATGAACACTGTCTAATAAAGGTGTAATGTAAAATGGGAACAGACTGAATAATATATGTTTTATATGAACACTGTCTAATAAAGGTGTAATGTAAAATGGGAACAGACTGAATAATATGTGTTTTATATGAACACTGTCTAATAAAGGTGTAATGTAAAATGGGAACAGACTGAACAGCGACATCTAGTGGCGAGGAACGGGACCGCACGCAAAGCGGGATTAAAACGGGGAGTTTAAAACGCACACACGTTCTGTTTGTACGAATAAAACGCATGATCATACCCTATGTTGTAATAATCTGAGGTGTATTGATCAACAGAAGACACAGGTGGAGTTAAAGGTGTTGATTTAATGGCTTGTTTTACCACCCTGCTAAAACAGGGCGTCCGTCCCCCAAAAGAGTCCCCGACTTTAGTTCCGCAGTCGAGCAGCAAAACTGTACCTGTTGTAACTAACAATCAACTAATGTCTGTCTGTCTGTCTAATTATATACTAATTATAAAGAGTATTTACTGTCATGTTCGTGTTCCAAGGATGAGGCCGTGTTGATAGCTTGTAACTTAGTTTAATGTCTCACGTTCTTAATTACATACATGTGGCTTCATGCAGTCTTGCTCCAGTCCGTTATATGGTACGGTAAGCTGACTACTAACCAGTACTGCCGCCTAGCGGTCAAACATGTAATAACATCTAATCATAACATCCCCCTTTTTCTAAGGTAAAAGGCATTAACATGAATTATCACATTAGCTGTATCAGTTATTTTAACCATTTCACATTCAGCATAACTCTGCAACACATAAGCAGTATAAACAGTTTATATCAGATTGCATAACTCATATCTAAGCCAACACTAGACCATTTAGAACACATTCACAACATCAGTCAATATACATTTTGTTCAACATCTTTAACATGCATATTGAATTTTCTTTGTTTATAAGTTCAGTCTATCAGGCTTTCTGATTTCTCTTGTGGACCTTCTTAACTCAGGTTCGCTTGGAGTAGGTGTGTGAGAGTCAGTGTTACAGTCCATAACAGGTTTGGGAATTACCTGAGAATCACCACAGGTTACACTGAGCTCACCAACAATCCCTTGAGGAGTCTTTAACAGACTGCGACGATTGCGTCTGAGGATTTGACCATCATCAGTTTTCACTGTGTACGATCGTGGAGCAACTTCTTGCAGGACAGTTGCTTTTGTACTCCATCCATCAGCATCCTCAATCCTGACTGTGTCGTTGGTAGTCAGTGGAGGGAGATGCTTGGTTGTTCTGTCATAGAATGACTTTTGCATCATTTTCTGTTGTCGTAGCTTATGTTCAATCTTTGAGTGATTCTTTTGCTTTACTTTGTCGTTTTGATGACTCGGCAAAGTTGTTCGTAGCTTCCTCTTCATCAGCAGTTCAGCTGGTGACAGGCCGCACTGAAGAGGTGATGCTCTGTAACTCAATAAAGCCAGATAGGGATCCGAGTCACTGTCAGCTGCTTTCTTTAGGAGTTGCTTGAGAATGTGAACTCCTTTTTCAGCTTGCCCGTTTGACTGTGCATAGTGTGGGCTTGACGTCACATGCTTGAAATCATATTGCTCTGCAAACTTCTGCCATTCTTTGCTGCTGAAGCAGGGGCCATTGTCGCTCACCACGGTGTGTGGGATGCCATGCCTGGCGAAGATAGATTTAGCATGTGTTATGACACAAGTTGATGTTGAGCTTGTTAGTAGCGCCATCTCAGGGAAGTTTGAGTAGTAATCCATTATCACTAAATAGTCTTTACCTCTGAGATGAAACAAGTCCATTCCTACTTTGTGCCATGGTGCTGTTGGCACCTCAGCTACCACCATAGGCTCTTTGCTCTGCTTGTTCCTGTGTTTCTGGCATGTTTCACATTTACTTATAAGTGTTTCAATGTCTTTGTTCAGTCCGGGCCAGAAAACCGTGTCTCTCGCCCTCCTTTTACACTTTTCGATGCCGAGATGGCCTTCATGTATCCTGTGCAACATGTCCATTCTCAAAGCCTGTGGAATAACAATCCTGCCCTTTTTCAACAGCAGACCATCCACAGTACTAAGCTCACCTCTAACATGATAAAATTGTGGACATGAACCAGCTGGCCATCCCTCATCCATGTTCTGCATGACATGCTGTAGCTCAGCATCCGTTGCTGTAGCCCCCGCTATTTGTCTTGACTTTGTGTCAGACACAGGCAGTGTAGCCGACACCATGTTCACGTGACACTGTATGTCCTCGTCTGTTGCACTCACACTGTCGCCTGTAGTTGCTCTGGATAGGGCATCAGCAAGGACTAGGTGTTTACCTGGAGTATATATCAGTTCAAAATCATACCTTTGCATCTTCATCATTAACCGCTGAATCCGTGGAGACATTTCATTCAGATTCTTTTTGATGATGGCGACCAGCGGTCGATGATCAGTTTCGACTGTGAAAGACGGCAGGCCGTACACGTAGCTATGAAACCGCTCCAAACCATACGCCAGTCCCAAACATTCTTTTTCGATCTGAGCGTATCGGCATTCAGTTTTTGTCATAGCCCGAGATGCATAGGCTACCGGTTTCCAGTGCTCACCCTCAGCCTGGAGTAGAACGGCACCAATACCATCTTTGGAAGCATCTGTAGACACTTTTATCCTCTTCGTGTGGTCATAAAATGACAACACAGGTGCTGTGCTCAGTGTGTCCTTGAGTTTTTGCCACTCATGCTCATGTTTCACTGTCCATTTAAACTCACAGTCCCTGTGCAGAAGCTCTCGAATGCATGATGTCTTTGCTGTCAGATTGGGAATGAATTTACCTATGAAATTCACCATCCCCATGATGCGTAGCACCCCTGTCTTGTCTGTGGGCCTTGGCATGTTCTGTATCGCATGTATTTTGTCTTTATCTGGTTGGACACCACGTGCAGACAGCTTGTCTCCCAGGAAGAGGATCTCTTGAACGCCAAACTCACATTTACTCTTGTTGAGTTTCAGTCCATACTTTTGTATGCGTTCCATAACTCTGTTCAGCCTCTCGTTGTGCTCTTGGGCTGTGGAACCCCATATGATGATGTCATCAATGTAGACTCGAACTCCATCCAAGCCCTCGATGATCTGCTCCATCGCTCTGTGAAATATTTCAGGTGCTGACTTGATTCCAAAAGGCAGTCTGAGAAAGCAGTGTCTGCCGAAGGGCGTATTAAAGGTACAGTACTTGGTGCTGCTTTCATCCAGTTTCAGCTGCCAGAAGCCTTGTGAGGCGTCAAGCTTTGTGAAGTAGTTGGCACCTGACATTTCACTGATGATCTCTTCACGTGTAGGTATTTGATAATGTTCACGCTTTATGCTCTCATTTAAGTCTTTAGGGTCCATACATATTCTCAACTCACCATTCTTTTTCTTTGTGATGACCAGTGAGTTGACCCAGTCTGTAGGCTCATTAACCTTTTTGATCACTCCTAGCATGATCATTCTATCGAGTTCTTTCTTTAGGCAGTCTTTCAGTGGCGCCGGAACTCTGCGTGCTGCATGCACAACTGGTTGGGCTCCTTCTTTCAACTGTATTTTATATGTGAAGGGCAAAACACCAAAACCCTTGAAAACATCTGAAAAGTTCTGAACAATTGTGTCCATAGAGTCATTTGTTGGGTTTATGGTTGGGATGATGCGATACACTCTTTTCACAAGCCCCAGTTCTTCACAGGCTCTGTCACCAAGAAGTGATTCACGTCCCTCATTCACAACAAAGAAGGATAGGTGGTGCACTTTTCCTTTAACTGTGACACTCAACCTGCATGTGCCCAAACATTTGATTGGCCGCCCATTGTAGTCTTTCAGTCCAGATTCTTTTCTTTTTATTTGTGGCTTATCTTTCATTGCCTTCACATCACACATGCTTATGAGATTTGCTTTTGCACCAGTGTCCAATCTCATGGTGACTACAGTCCCATTTATCATTAGAGGAGCTATCCACTTATCTTCTGTAGTGACATCATTTACATTGTCTGGTTTATTTATTTGTTCACTTTCACAATTCACCATTCCAACAAAGAACGTGTCACTTAGATCAGGCTCGTCTATTAAGTTTACAGTTTTTCCTTTCTTCCACTCTTTCCGTTTGGAGAAGCATTGTTTAGCAAAATGATTCTTGCCTTGGCAAGCAGAGCATTGCTTACCAAACGCTGGACACTGTCTAGGCTTGTGCTGTGAGCCGCAGCGCTTGCAGTTTATCATCACGTCCTCCTGCTGTGCAGGCCGGGTCTGTGTGCGCCGTCCCCGCTGATACGACACTGCTCCAACCGCTGCCGCGCTGTCGCTCTGCGCCGAGGCGACTGCAGACATCTCGCTGAACGTCCTCACGTGCCTTTGGGACAGCTCACTGGCCTGGCAGATCTTAATGGCTCCTGCCAGCGTCAGCTCCATCTCCCGTAGTAGCCTCTCTCTGACCTTTTTATCCGCCACACCGAATACAATCTGGTCCCGGACCATGGAATCCGTCAGCGCCGCGAAGTTGCAGGACTGCGCCTTTAGCCGCAAGTCCGTCAGGAAGCTATCGAAGGGCTCCTGCTGGCGCTGTGTACGAGACCGAAACACGTACCTCTCGTACGTCTCGTTCTTCTTCGGAGAACAGTGAGTATCAAACTTGCTAAGCACTACATCCAACTTTTCATTATCTTCAGGACTGTCAAACACGAACGTGTTAAATACTTCTATGGCCTGTGGCCCTGCTATTGTTAGCAGCAGCGCTACCTTTCTAGCTTCCGGCTTCGCCTCGAGTCCCATAGCAGAAACATAAAGGTGAAACCGCTGTTTGAAGGTGCGCCAGTTCTCGTCGACATTCCCCGTCAGTTTCAAACTTTCCGGTGGTTTTAAATCCATGTCGCCCATTCGAGTTTACTCCTGGTACCATGTCATGTTCGTGTTCCAAGGATGAGGCCGTGTTGATAGCTTGTAACTTAGTTTAATGTCTCACGTTCTTAATTACATACATGTGGCTTCATGCAGTCTTGCTCCAGTCCGTTATATGGTACGGTAAGCTGACTACTAACCAGTACTGCCGCCTAGCGGTCAAACATGTAATAACATCTAATCATAACATTTACTATAACTTTATAAGACTAATTATAAAGAGTATTTACTATAACTTTATAAGACTAATTATAAAGAGTATTTACTATAACTTTATAAGACTAATTATAAAGAGTATTTACTATAACTTTATAAGACTAATTATAAAGGGTATTTACTATAACTTTATAAGACTAATTATAAAGAGTATTTACTATAACTTTAAATAATAAGATAAGACTAATAAGACTAATTATAAAGAGTATTTGCTATAACTTTATAAGACTAATTATAAAGAGTAATGAAGCTTTAATAGAAGAGTTCTCAACAGCTTTATTATTTATTATTTGTTCCTATAACTATATCAGCCTCATTATAACGGGAAATTATGTTACGATGTTACGATGCCTAGCAATTATGTTATGTTAATTACACGTTAGTAGAACCACACACACACACACACACACACACACACACACACACACACACACACACACACACACACACACACACACACACACACACACACACACACACACACACACACACACACACGACGTGTGTCCGTGGGGGCGGGGCCAGGAGAGGACGCGTTGTTGAGGAAACTAAACTTAAGCCGTTTCTCAATACCAAGTACGCAGACTACGTTCTCGCGGACTTGGAAGTACGTACTTGGCAAGTCCGGACTTTCAAGTACAGACTTACGAGAACGCGAGTACGCACCTGCAATTGGAACAGCAGCGGACTCGATGATGCATTCTGGGATATTTAACGGCCCCAAGTCCACACGAGTCTCCTCCGATGCATCCTCGGTAGAACGGCCTCATCGAGAACGTATCGAGAACACTTCCGGGTTTTACGACAGTACTCGCGTTCTCGTGTACTTGGAATTGGAACAGTGCTTGGGCTACCACTGATGACGTTTATCGAGAACGCAAGTACACGAGAACACACGAGAACGCAAATTGAGAAACGGCTTCTCTCTCCCCACGCTCCAAATGAGAAACTGGGAGTTAGAGGAAGACATTTTCTCCTCTTCCGTCTGAGGAGGAGCAGAAGGAGGAGGAGGAGGAGGAGGAGAGGGGTACATTAGATACACTCTGAGGAGGAGGAGGAGAGGGGTACATTAGATCCACTCTGAGGAGGAGGAGGAGGAGGAGGAGAGGGGTACATTAGATCCACTCTGAGGAGGAGGAGGAGGAGAGGGGTACATTAGATACACTCTGAGGAGGAGGAGAAGGAGGAGGAGAGGGGTACATTAGATACACTCTGAGGAGGAGGAGGAGAGGGGTACATTAGATCCACTCTGAGGAGGAGGAGGAGGAGGAGAGGGGTACATTAGATACACTCTGAGGAGGAGGAGGAGAGGGGTACATTAGATACACTCTGAGGAGGAGGAGGAGAGGGGTACATTAGATACACTCTGAGGAGGAGGAGGAGAGGGGTACATTAGATACACTCTGAGGAGGAGGAGGAGGAGAGGGGTACATTAGATACACTCTGAGGAGGAGGAGGAGGAGAGGGGTACATTAGATCCACTCTGAGGAGGAGGAGGAGAGGGGTACATTAGATACACTCTGAGGAGGAGAAGGAGGAGAGGGGTACATTAGATCCACTCTGAGGAGGAGGAGGAGGAGAGGGGTACATTAGATACACTCTGAGGAGGAGGAGGAGGAGAGGGATACATTAGATACACTCTGAGGAGGAGGAGGAGGAGAGGGGTACATTAGATACACTCTGAGGAGGAGGAGGAGGAGAGGGGTACATTAGATACACTCTGAGGAGGAGGAGGAGGAGGAGAGGGGTACATTAGATACACTCTGAGGAGGAGGAGGAGGAGGAGAGGGGTACATTAGATACACTCTGAGGAGGAGGAGGAGGAGGAGAGGGGTACATTAGATACACTCTGAGGAGGAGGAGGAGGAGGAGGAGAGGGGTACATTAGATACACTCTGAGGAGGAGGAGGAGGAGGAGGTCAGAGCTCCAGCTCCTGCTCTCTCTCGGTGTCTGGAACGTCGCTGTCACACAAACATTCCATCTCCCCCAGACCAGAGAGTGTGAGCAGTGGACCTGAGCTCAACGCTGCCCCCGTGTGGCGCTAGAAACAAACTGCAGGCTGGATCACATTCACTCATTGTTCACATTTTAAAGCCGCTTCAAACTGAAACTCGACCGCTTCATCGTTAAAGTCGACCCTTGGAGACAGCGTCAGTCATACCGTCAAAGCCCTCTGATTGGCTAGAAGCACAGGAGTAGGGCGGGGCTAAGGGAGGTTACCCGG
This sequence comes from Micromesistius poutassou, assembly GCF_964030765.1. NCBI lineage: Eukaryota > Metazoa > Chordata > Actinopteri > Gadiformes > Gadidae > Micromesistius > Micromesistius poutassou. The sequence continues at coordinate 63,099 of NW_028178159.1, read as the reverse complement.
TCTGTCATTGGTCAGCAGGCTCACCCCCCCCCCCCCCCCCCCCCCCCCCCCCCGGCCAGCTCTGCTCCTCTCTGAGGACCTAGGAGAGCACCACGACAGCGGGGAACGTTGATTGATTCATCCGTTAGTGCAGCTGACTGGAGATCAGTGAGATTCATGTTTATCTTTCTGTCACACTCCAACAGCTCAATAAAGACGTCGTGACGTGGTCTCAACACGTGGGCGGGGCCTAAAGGAGAGAGCGCTTTATGCGTCGACTGCTTCCAGTGTCGTGTTGCTCAGACTACAGACTGATGTGCTTCTTGTTTAGCGGACAACACAGAACATGAGGAGCTTTAAAAAAGAAAAAGTTCACGTACTAAACCACCGGTCTTAACAGCGCTCTGAATAATCCTGAGTGGATTATTCCCCTGAGTGGTCGGCCCGGTAACAGAGCGGACTCAGCGCCCACATCTTCCTCAGCTGTTCCATGACGTCGTCTGTCCGGGAAACGCTGGCAGCCCCCCCCTGGAGCATCTCCGTGGACACGCCCCCCGCCCCCCTGGAGGAGACAGGGTCAGAGGTCAGAGGTCAGAGGTCAGAGGTTAGGGTCAGGGGAAGGGGGAGGATAGGGGAAGGGGGGATATGGGAGGGGGGACGTTAGGGTATAGAATAGGGGGGAGGTCAGGGTTAGGGGAGGGGGGAGGTTAGGAGAAGAGGAGGATAGGGGAGGGGGAGGTGGGAGGTGAGGGGGAGGATAGGGAATAGGGAAGATTAGGGAGGAGGTGAGGGTAGAGGGGGGAGGTAAGGGGGGAGGATGGAGGTGAGGGTATAGGGGAGGGGGAGGATAGGGGAGGATGGAGGTGAGGGTATAGGGGAGGGGGAGGATAGGGGAGGGGGGAGGTGAGGGTATAGAGGAGGGGGGAGGTTACCTTACCTTATTAGGGTAACAGGCGTGTGTATAATAAAAATGACCACACAAGCCACACAGCCAGGTCGTTTTAAATGATTTTATATCATAAAACAACATCAGTAGACATTTCAACAACTGCGCACAGAGAAACAATTCTGGGATGTGAATCAAAAAAAACAACGGTTCATCGTGAGACCATCTGACCCTAACTCTGTCCCTAACACTGAACCATGAGGAACCCTTGAGAAACAAGGAACCCTTGACAACCCGTGACTTAAGTCACGTCCTGCGAGGTAGAGCAGTCCCATCGTAGTCCTCGTCTCGCTCCTGGTGGGTCGTCAGCTTCATCTGTTCACAACACAAACACACATTAAAAGAGTGATGTTACGTCACCAGGTGTGAGTGTGACCAGCTGTTACGTTTTAGTTGTGTTTTAGTGTCCACCTTGATGTACGCTGGATAAACTACAGTAGTAGCAGCTGATGTGACCGTAATTACCGTCAAATCACAGCTTTGGCTAAAATTCACAGAATGAAAAATCTGAAGGAAAAACTAATTAACACGCTCTACGATCGTTAATTAAAAAAGATTGAATAATTAAAAAGAACCTCCAGGTGTCAAGTGTTTGGTGATGGTTACCCTCCGGTCCCCAGTCTCCGGTCCAGCCTGGTGCCCCATTCCTGGTCCAGGGGATCTGGATACCCTCTGGTCCACAGCCTCCGGTCCAGCCTGGTGCCCCATTCCTGGTCCAGGGGGATCTGGATACCCTCTGGTCCACAGCCTCCGGTCCAGCCTGGTGCCCCATTCCTGGTCCAGGGGATCTAGTTACCCTACATTATAATTTAGAGCGAGAAAAGCACTATACACATCCAATGTAGTATTATTATTATTATATATCACCCTGGTGCCCCATACCTGGTCCAGCGGGATCTGGTCTCCAGCCTCTGGTCTCCTATGCCTGGTCTTGGGGATCTGGTCACCTGCTGGTCCTCTGCCTCTGGTCCAGGAGATCCTGTGAAGTGAGACAGCATCTTTATAGACACGTGCACATAGCGGTCTTGAATCTAACTACCAACCCCCCCCCCACAGAAGCCCCTTACCTTGAGCTGGAACGACGATGGAGATCTTGGGGTGCTTTGGTCGTCTCGTTGCAAAATACAGCCAACAGACTTACCTTGAGCAGATCTAGTAGTTTGTTGCTGTTGGTTCATGTACAAATAATTGACTATACATTTCATATTCCCCCCAATAAGCAAATAATTCCCACCCATAAACAAGGCTGACAACAGTACAAAATAACAAACTGTTCTCATGCCTTTTGTCTACTTCCTTACTACTCTCTAAAACATTGCATGCACATCGCATGAGCGTTGCCTTACTGATCAGGGTGTGATCTGAGTGACCAGAGATGCATGCTGGGATACTGTGCCATCTGACGCCTACAGTTCTGTAGACGTTCCCCCTCAGGAGAAACCCAAGTTTTCAAAAGGCTGTCGTGACATCAGTTACATGACCTGGAACGTCCGTCAAGACCGTGACAGGGACTCCCCGAGGAGAAACGCCAAAGGGTAGGCTGTGAGGCTCCCCCTCTCGGCGACTAGAATACAACCCAGCTCTTACAGGAGAGAATCATGGAGCACATTTCAACGTTCCTCTTCATAGACCTTGAAGCCCCAGTGAGGCTTTCTTCACCTCCTCTTCTGAAGAAGAGCACAACTGCAGCTCGACAGGGACGCGAGTTGGGATGTTTCCAAGATGGTTTCTGATTCAAGGGGGACCCGTCTCCCAGGTCCAACTAGCCTCGTCGTTACAATTCAGCCCGAGAAAGACTTGGATCTCAGGGCAGGAGTACAGGAGAACCAGAGGGCTAGCAGTCCATCATGTTGAGGTTAGGTAGGGAAGCCACGTCGCAGACTGGTTCATCTTCCATCTTCAGTCAGTTGGTTGGTTTCTCATCCGATTCTGTCCATTGGGAATGCCGTTAGTCCATCATCCATTGTACCAAGTAGCCATTGTCGCTTCCCATTGTTTGCATGATTCAGTCACACTGCGGTCCAAGCTGCATCACACTCAAGTCATCCTGTCCAGTGTGTAGAAGGGTCGAATTGAGATCCAGATGCTAGATCGCTCCAGGCTCTTGCTGTATTGAACACCCACTTTGTTATCCTCTTTGATTTAGGCCACAGACTTGAGTCATCCAGAAACGTCCGACCAAAAGACACTCCAGGGTGTTTCAGGAAGAGTAGCGTAGAAGTAGATTTCCCCTCACACATGTAGTGCCCAGTACCAGGTTAAAGATTGCTCCTCTCACACTTAGTGCCCCATGCCAGGGCAACGATTGCCCCTCTCACACTTAGTGCCCCATGCAACGTTAAGATTGCCCCTCTCATATTTAGTGCCCCATGCCAGGGCAAGGATTGCCCCTCTCACACTTAGTGCCCCATGCCAGGGCAACTATTGCCCCTCACCTGAAATAGTGCCCCATGCCAGGTCAACGATGGCCCCTCTCACACTTAGTGCCCCATGCCAGGTTAAAAATTGCCCTTCACATGACGTAGTGCCCCATGACAAGCAAAGATTGCCCTTCACACACTTAGTACCCCATGACATTGGGGTAAAAAAGATTGGACAGTACCAGGTTAAAGATCACACCTCTTTATTTTCAGTTATTAGATTGTGTATATACACAAACGATGACAATACGCAAAGGAATACAAAGCCAAACGAGAGAGGAGAGACCAGTGGAGGGTTTGTAGGTATTTGAGAGAGGAGAGACCAGTGGTGGGTTTGTAGGTCTTTGAGAGAGGAGAGACCAGCGGAGGTTTTTGACGGAGAGACCAGTGGAGGTTTTGTAGGTCTTTGAGAGGAGAGACCAGTGGTGGGTTTGTAGGTCTTTGAGAGAGGAGAGACCAGTGGTGGGTTTGTAGGTCTTTGAGAGAGGAGAGACCAGTGGTGGGTTTGTAGGTCCTTGAGAGAGGAGAGACCAGTGGAGGGTTTGTAGGTCCTTGAGAGAGGAGAGACCAGTGGTGGGGGGGGCTGGTGGGTCAGACCAGTGGTGGGGGGGCTAGTGGGTCAGACCAGTGGTGGGGGGGGCTGGTGGGTCAGACCAGTGGTGGGCGGGCTGGTGGGTCAGACCAGTGGTGGGGGGGCTGGTGGGTCAGACCAGTAGTGGGGGGGGGGCTGGTGGGTCAGACCAGTGGGTGGGGGGGCTGGAGTGGTGGGGGGGCTGGTGGGTCAGACCAGTGGTGGGGGGGGCTGGTGGGTCAGACCAGTGGTGGGGGGGGCTGGTGGGTCAGACCAGTGGTGGGGGGCTGGTGGGTCAGACCAGTGGTGGGGGGGCTGGGGCTTGGGCTTCAAGGCGTACGGAGGGAAACGTTGGAACGTGCTCCGTGGTTCTCAGGTGCAGGAACCAGGTTGGGTTCTAGTTGCTGAGAGGGACAGCCCTCACATCTCGCCCCCCGGTGTGTCTCCTTGAGGAGTCCCTGTCTCCATCCTGAAGGACGTTCCAGTTCATGTAACTGACGTGACGACGGCCTCTTAAACACTCGGGTTCCCCTGAGGGGGAACGTCTACAGAACTGAAGGCCTCAAACAGCGCAGAACCCTAGCATGCATCTCTGGTCAGTCAGACCACACCCTTATCAGTAGGACAACACACACGGGATGTGATGCAATGTTGAGGAATGTAGTAGGAAAGTGGACGGAAAAAGTATCTTATGAGGGGCGAATGAGAGGCATGAGAACGGGGGGTGGGGGGAGAGAGAGAGAGAGAGAGAGAGAGAGAGAGAGAGAGAGAGAGAGAGAGAGAGAGAGAGGGGGGGGGGCAGGGCCTACAAGGGGCGGGGCAGGGCCTACGAGGGGCGGGACCTACGAGGGGCGGGGCCTGAGAACCGGTTCAAACTAAACGCTGTCAGCATTAAAGCATTAAAAGAAAATGTGACTTACAGTTGGCAGTTTCTTCTTCTTCATGGTTCGGTCGTTATACTCACAGAATCAGTTTCTTCTTCTTGAGCTGTGAAGGAGAGCAACAAGATTAGTTTTACAGATAGCGCTCTGTGTGTGTGTGTGTGTGTGTGTGTGTGTGTGTGTGTGTGTGTGTGTGTGTGTGTGTGTATAAAGACGTCCCCTTCACTGATTAATATCATTATGTTGGTAGATACTGCAGTAATCAGTGTGGATTCAAAGGCGTCAGAAAAGAAAAACGTTTTTTTTGCCTCCACCACCAGCCTCTGTGTTTGATTGGTTGATTGGTTAATTGTTTGTATTCATGGGGTCCCAACAACCGTTTTAACTAAGGGTACACTAAAAAATAAATGAATCATAAATCAAAATAAAAAAGTTAAAAGAACAGTAAAAGTAAAAGAATACAAAAATATTGTGTGTCCATTTCTGACTAAACATCACGTTGTGCATAGTTGTCAATAACAATAGAAACTGTCTAATGCTGTGTGTGTGTGTGTGTGTGTGTGTGTGTGTGTGTGTGTGTGTGTGTGTGTGTGTGTACCTTCTGATTGCCAATTGCATTGTTTTAGCTCGTACACAACTGCTATCCAGACCGTTTTAAACAACACATCAAACATGGTTTCACTGAACCCACCGTAACACATCATCTTAAACGTGTCCTCTAACAATCAAACAGACTCACGGCGTTGCCTCTCTGGTGCTTCCCGGTGGACGCTGACTGAGTGCATTCAGAAGTCGCACGTGTCCGCCATTCCTCCTCCACAGGTGAGTCTGACAGGAAGTGACGTCACCGGAAGTGGCTCCACCGGAAGTGACGTCATCGCAAAACCTCAAACGGACTAAATAACACGAATTGATACATTGGCTAATTTAAACTAAATTTATTTATTTATTTATTATTATTATTTATTATTTAAACTTAATTATGTAACTAACTTATTACTTACTATCTTAATTATTCCACGGCTCTTGGAATAATGTGTGTGTGTGTGTGTGTGTGTGTGTGTGTGTGTGTGTGTGTGTGTGCCAACAAGTTTATATACAGTTTATATTACCACAAACACTCCAAACACTCAAGTATTGCTATAGATATCTTTTTTTTAATTCTTTTTTATTCTCATTTTCATTTAAACAGTAAACCCCACCCCCCCCCCCCCCCCCCCCCCCCCCCCCCCCGGGGGGTTTACTCACAGTTGGGGACAAGGGGAACTTCAGGGAGGAGATTGCGACAGTAGCCCTCGGACTGAGAGTGTGAACCTCCTCAAAAATCTCTCACGGGGCGCAAGTGTGTGGTCGTGTAGCATAACCACGTGAAGTTCCTCTAGTGGCCGCCAGATGGCGCCAGGGTACCGCTGGTACAGCCACAATAACTTAAAATAATAATAATACATTCGGTTTATATATTATATATTTGATTGTAGCGCTCTTCCATGTACTCAAAGACGCTTTACGGAGTGAACAAAAAAAGAATGATTAAATATAATCTAAATAATAAATAATACTAATTGAATAAGAACGTATATTAGTAGATAAGAAGTGATAAGAAGTTCCTCTAGTCGCCGCCAGATGGCGCAAGGGTACCGCTGGGTAGAAAACAGCCACAATAACTTAAAACTTTAAATAATAATGATAATACATTCGGTTTATATATGATATATTTTATGTTGCGTATGTAGCGTTTTTCAATGTACTCAAACACGCTTTACAGAGTGAACACAATAATAATAATAATAATAATAATCATAATAAATAAATAATAATTGAATAAGAACGTAGTTAGAAGTAATCGCTGCCTTCTGTGAGTGAGAGCGAGAGGGAGGGAGGGAGAGGAGAGCAGGTTTGATTCCAGTGGTCTCGTCTCGTGGTTCTCACCAGACCAAACTGGGGCTGGGGGAGGCGGCACACCTGCTGCTCGTTGACCAATCAGGTTGAACCAGCCTCACGAACGCATCACTCTGACCCACAGTGTGAGTGTGTGAGTGAGAGGGGGAGAGAGGGGGAGGGAAGGAAGGAAGGAAGGAAGGAAGGAAGGAGAGACGGGGGAGGGAGAAAGGGAGGGAGGGGGAAGGGAGCAAAGGAGAGAGTGTCGCTCACTCTGAGCCACAGTGTCGTCCAATCACAGGGAGAGGGTTGGGCTCACAGAGGGAACGTTGCGTCGGGAATCGAACCCGGAACCTCTGAGACCCCCCACTTATGACCGGAGACTACACTCTCTCTCCTTCTCTCCCTCTCTCCTGAGGGAGGAAGGGAGGGAGGGAGGGAGAGATGGAGGGGGAGACACAGAGACACTAACCCCACTGTGGCTCAGAGTGAGCGTCCGCTAGCGGCCGTTTTTGGGTTAGCCTCGCGGCGTGGTGGCTAGCGGCCGTGTTTGGGTTAGCCTTGTGGTCGCTAGCGGCCGTGTTTGGGTTAGCCTTGCGGCGTGGTGGCTAGCGGCCGTGTTTGGGTTAGCCTTGCGGTGGCTAGCGGCCGTGTTTGGGTTAGCCTCACAGGGCGGTGGGGATAGCGGCCGTGTTTTGGTTAGCCTTGCGGTGGCTAGCAGCCGTGTTTGGGTTAGCCTCGCGGTGCGGTGGCTAGCGGCCGTGTTTGGGTTAGCCTCGTGGCGCGGTGGCTAGCGGCCGTGTTTGGGTTAGCCTCACAGGGCGGTGGCTAGCGGCCGTGTTTTGGTTAGCCTTGCGGTGGCTAGCAGCCGTGTTTGGGTTAGCCTCGCGGTGCGGTGGCAAGCAGCCGTGTTTGGGTTAGCCTTGCGGCGCGGTGGCTAGCGGCCGTGTTTGGGTTAGCCTCGTGGTGGCTAGCGGCCGTGTTTGTGTTAGCCTTGCAACACGGTGCCTAGCGGCCGTGTTTGGGTTAGCCTTGCGGCGTGGTGGCTAGCAGCCGTGTTTGGGTTAGCCTTGCGGCGTGGTGGCTAGCAGCCGTGTTTGGGTTAGCCTCGCGGTGCGGTGGCTAGCAGCCGTGTTTGGGTTAGCCTCGCGGTGGCTAGCAGCCGTGTTTGGGTTAGCCTCGCGGCGCGGTGGCTAGCGGCCGTGTTTGGGTTAGCCTTGCGGTGGCTAGCGGCCGTGTTTGGGTTAGCCTTGCGGTGGCTAGCGGCCGTGTTTGGGTTAGCCTTGTGGTGGCTAGCGGCCGTGTTTGGGTTAGCCTTGCGGTGGCTAGCGGCCGTGTTTGGGTTAGCCTTGCGGTGGCTAGCGGCCGTGTTTGGGTTATCCTCACAGGGTGGTGGCTAGCGGCCGTGTTTTGGTTAGCCTTGCGGTGGCTAGCAGCCGTGTTTGGGTTAGCCTCGCGGTGCGGTGGCAAGCAGCCGTGTTTGGGTTAGCCTTGCAACACGGTGGCTAGCGGCCGTGTTTGGGTTAGCCTTGTGGCGTGGTGGCTAGCGGCCGTGTTTGGGTTACCCTCGCGACGCGGTGGCTAGCGGCCGTGTTTGGGTTAGCCTCGCACCGAGAGCCCTTAGAGCCGATAGTACAGTAGGTACAGGCACATTAGAGTCTTAAAGGTAAAGGCACATTACAGCATTAAAGGTACCCTATGGATTCCATTACCGCATTGTATTACACGACTATATTACATTAAATTATATTCATACATTATAACAATGTGTGTGTCTTGGACTGACTGACTGACTGACTGACTGACTGATGTGTGTGTGTGTGTGGCTCGCGGCCGTTTTTGGGTTAGCCTCTCGGCGCGGTGGCTAGTGTTTGGATTAGCCTCGCGGCGCGGTGGCTAGCGGCCGTTTTTGGGTTAGCCTTGCGGCGCGGTGGCTAGCGGCCGTGTTTGGGTTAGCTTCGCGGCGCGGTGAAGCTCTGAGCGCCACAGAGCAGTTGGCTCAAGAGACGCACGGCAGGGTCAGGGATGAAATTTTCATGCCATGGGACCTTTAACATTAATAATAATATCATGTTTTCTTTCAGGAGGGTTGGGCTCCGTCTGTGAGGGTTTTATAGAATGTTGCCCTAGCCAATAATATGGAAGCAATCCGGGCTGTTAGCGTTACTCCGGGCAAGCTCTACATTCGTTGATCAACGAAAGAAAGTGTCTGGAGGGGCTGATTTTACGTGCCGAAAAAGGACCCCGGGTTCAATTTTCGCCGGGATTACACTTAAAGACGGACTCCACAAAGAAGGTGAGATGTCTCTCTCCACTGCGCCGCTGAGTTGAGTCAATGAAACCAGACGGTGTCCGTGTCAAAGAGGAAGCCCTGCACAGATGTGCAGAGCCCAGCGGCGCCACAAAGAGACGGAGAGGCGAAAGCCGAGTGGCGTCGCGACGACAGAGGCGCTACAAATATGTCATTGAATAGTTGACTGCAATATGTTCTGTTGTGTTGTGTCTCTGCACAACAGAACACATTGCAGTCACGTATTCAATACTTTATCAGATGACACAAGAAGAAAAAAAAACAAGACCATGCACACCGTAGATAAGAAGACTCGGGGGTGTAGCGTCCTGTAGCTCTGCATATCTGGAGATGCAGCGGTGCAGAGGAGGAAATGCACCATCAGGAGATAAATCAAGCTCCTCACAGTGAGGAAACATCCTGTGAGGTCCACCTGACGCACTTGAAGGACTAGAGTCTGTGAACCGAGGAGACGCTACAGACCCTCTCGCTGCAGCTCCTAGTTTGTCTTCCTCTCTCTCTGTCGAGATATTTAAACATGAAATATTAATACAGAGTACGTAGGTAGACATCAGATTGTATGTACTCACATGATTCTTGCACTTTTTCGGGTCGTATCTTCATTGTTGAACGCACGTATTTTAAGCTGCTTTGGACGAGAGCAAGATTGGTCAATGCACCACCGGTGTGCAGCCAAGTCTGCAAGACCAAGTCCATCACAGCTTGCACGACACACACGCACACCACGTACACACACACACACACACACACACACACACACACCACACACACACACACACACCACGTACACACACACACACACACACACACACACACACACACACACACACACCACATACACACACACACACACGCCTGTGATTGGTCACAGGTGTGCAGCCCCCCCCAGCCCCAGAGTCTAATCAGTGTGACTGGGGCCAGGTGAGGCTGCTTCAACCATCCACCACACACACACACACACACACTCCACTATGTCTTTTAACGTGATGGGAAATCCACCATAATGTTCAGTATGTTTGTGAGGGACTGAACGCAGAAAACAGCAGCACAGAGTTCTGACAAAAAGGGGTTTTATTTGACCTAAATAAATACAAACACAGGTCGTGGAGAACCAATAAAAGAACGTTAAAGTATTATAAACATGAATGATCGAGGATCAACATAAAAGTGGTTTGCGTGGACGTTAATTCCCTGTGAGCAGAAGAGATAGGCTTCACAGAAATGATACGCATTAGAGTTAACATCAGCTACTGGAAAAACCCACGGTGCTTTTGGACCTCACACACACGCAAATGCAAATGCAAACGCACACACAAACATTTCGCAACACTGATGATATCAGATTGCAAGCTGACGATTGGTCAGAATTCAAACCTGTGACGTGGTTTCTCCAGCTTAAATAGCGGAGCAGAATCCTTGAGAGCAGAAGCAGTGAGAGCTGTCAGAGAGGAACCATAGACACCATCGCTGAACCGGACCCTGGACCCTCTGAGGAACCTGAGGACATGTCTTTGAACCGGAGAGAGACCAGGAAGAGAAGATTTGGTAGGTGCCCTTTTTAGAGGATTCAAAATAACTAATCCAGTAAACAATATGTTTTCATCTGCATGCATTTTAGATTCACGTTTAGCAACGTTTTAATTCAGAGTGACCGACCTGATGAACCAGCGACCGTAGAGACAGATTTATTCTCCTAAATAACGACATGTGTGTGTTCTAGGCAAAACCCTTTTTTTTTGTTACCTTACTTCACTTGTGACTACGCCTGTGAGTTACGGACTACTGACAGGCATCTCAAGTAGTTGTGTGTTTCATGATATATGTTCGTTATGTACGTGGAACAGAGTGCAGAGTAACTTTACAGCCGAACACAAGTTTAGTTTTTTCATTACCACAATGGTGGCCACGCAGTGTGAATATATGTATGAACATACTCTGTGTGTCCGTGTGTGTGCGCTTGAGTGCATCAGTGAGTCTGTGTGTCAAAAGAGGACATCAGATAAGCGTTGAAGAAAAACATTTCGCAACACGTAATGGAGAATTAAAACACGTCATGTGTTTTTTTCCAGCTGACAGAGAAAAGATGGAGGCTAGGTTCAGAAGCAGTGAAGGCCATCAGAGAGTAACCATGGTCACCATGTCTGAACCGGACCCTGGACCCTCTGAGGAACCTGAGGACACGTCTTTGGACCGGAGGGAGACCAGGAAGAGAAGATTTGGTAGGTGCCCTTTTTAGAGAATTTAAAAGAAATAATCCAGTCCGAAAAAATGATCCAAAATAAAATATGTTTTACTCCACATACATTTAAGATTGATGTTTCGAACACTTTTTTAGCCAAAGTGACCGTGTGTGTGTGTGTGTGTGTGTGTGTGTGTGTGTGTGTGTGTGTGTGTGTGTCCTACTCCTGAACAGTTCTATGGTTGCACATCGCTGTCGTTGTGAGCATCGGACTGCTGAGTATTCTCCTCATCTCCCTGCGCTTCAGTGAGTCTGAATCATATCATCCTGAATATAATTACAATACAGTTATGATCATATTAAAGATTGTAATAATAGCAATGATAATGATAATTATTGTTTTTGTTAGAATTAGTGTTAATAATATGAATGATCTTACTACTATGTAACAGCAGGCCTGTCGGACAAGTTGCTCTGCACAGTTGGTCAACGCGCATGTGCCAAGCAGCCTGCAGCTCACACACACACTCACACACACACAGCACACGCAAACGCACACATACACCACACGCACGCACGCACACACACACACACACACACACGTGCAAACGCACACGTGCAAACGCACACATGCACACGCACACACACACACACACACATGCACGCACACACCACACATGTGCACGAACACACACGTTACAAGACAAAGGCAGCACAGGACACCGCATACACACACACCGCACACACATGCACACGCACGCACACACATGCACGGGCATACACACACTGCACACACGCGGACGCAGACGTTGAAAGACAACGGCAAGATGGAGACCACAGCCCCGCCGTCGACACACTCTCCCAGCTGAGACCTCATGTCTGTTGTAGACTACACTTCTTTGCAAAACTTTATTTATTTTTAAATAAAGTGTTGATGACGCTTCGGTCAGCATTTGCGTGTCATCGAGTGGCCCCCTAAATGATAATCAGCCTTTTGTTCCCCGAATGGTCAAAAAATATTTAAATGTTGGCACTGCTTTTAAGAGTCATTCGTGGTGAACGCTAAAAGATAGGTCCTTTCATAACCCTAAAAGTACACATCATACAATAAACTTCAATACATGAGTTCACAGCTGCACAGGTGTATAGAAAATGATTATTGACAACAGTTAGCTGAACATTATGTGGTCCCGTCCTTCCACTCCCTGTTTTCTCACCCTGTTTAAACACAGAAATCAACTACATTTGTCCCAGTGTTTGTTATATGGGAAATCAAGCAATAAAATACACTCTCTTTCTCCGGTAACACAGTCGTCGGCCACGCCTTTCTTCCTCGTCGTCTCTAACTCATGCTCCAATCCTTCATCAATCGATGCTTCGGATGTTGTGAATGCGACGGAATATATGATGCATCGTTGCAGCAACATTTAAGATGATCGCGATGAGTTCTGCCCGTTCTGCCTCCGTGCTGTCCCGCCTCTTGCGAACTTAGACCCTACGTCATATCCCGCCCCTTGCAAGCCCACCCCCTTGATTCCACTGATGTCTGAACGACATTGATGTCCGCATATAAAGCATCAAGTGTGAATCACCCTCAGGGTCGAATCTCCTGATATACAAATGCGGCGACAATGGGGTGGACTTCAAATGATTATGCTTGCTTCATAGCGTAAGGAGAAAATGATTATGCTTGCTTCATTATGTAACAGGTGAACCAATATGTTATACGTTGTAACATTATCGGTAAAATGTTATTATATTATGCGCTCAGAAATGTGTTCCATTATCGACCAGGGATTCCACGTTATAGCTCTGGGTTTAAGTCCACCTAGAGGTTGAGCGCAACGCGGACTAGTTAGAATAATAACAGTTATAATCATATTAATGATTGTAATAATAGCAATGATAATGATCATTATTGTTTTTGTTAGAATTTGTGTTAATAATATGAATGATTGTAACAATAGCAACGATAATGATATTGATAATTATAGTTATTGTTATTTTAATTGGTATTAATATTAATAATATGTCATGTTCTCTTTCAGGGGGGATGGACTTTGTGTTTGGTTGGCTGTGGGTCCTGTGACGTTTAGAGACGATGGCGTTCTGTTTTAGAGCTCATTCCTTCTGTACTCCTCTGTCCTGTCCTAGACACACCGTCACCTTGGAAGGAGGGGAGAGAGCGCTTACTGGATGAACTCGGTGAGGGTTTTATCCAAGTTATTACATCAATCGCATTATTAACATTTTTTTTCTTTTGTGATTTATGTTTGAACATCGCCTCTTCCTTATAACTTCACATTTTATATTGTCAGGCTAACAGAGCATAGACCGTGTTAAACTACCACCAAATAAATGTGGTCTACTAAAGACATTTTTCTATTGTCGTCTATTAGGGTCATGCCTTTATTGATGTCTATTAAGGTCGTGCTTCTATTGTGGTCTGTTAAGGTCAGGTCTCAGGGTTGTGTGTCAGTAATGAAGACGGTAAGATAAGCAGTTGTGTGTTTGTTAAGGATTTTCTTTTACATTCAACAGATGAATTGGCGCTTCAGGGCTGGATGTTTTACGACCAGAGTTTCTACCTTATGTCTACCACTAAGAAGAGCTGGAAGGCCAGTAGAGAAGACTGTCTGCGGAGAAATGCAGACCTGGTGGTTATCAACAGCAGAGAAGAACAGGTGTGTGTGTGTGTGTGGGGAGAGACATTGTGTGAGTGTGTGTGAGAGAGAGAGACATTGTGTGAGTGTGTGTGAGAGAGAGAGACATTGTGTGAGTGTGTGTGAGAGAGAGAGAGATTGCATGTGTGTGTGTGTTCAGCTGTGTTGTCATGACAACAGATGCTATTACCTTTGGAAACAGGGGTTTCTCAGCAGAATGTTCGAGCGTTCCTGGATTGGACTGAGCAGTAGAGACACAAAGGGGACCTTCAAGTGGGTGGATGGTACCCCCATGACCTCAAGGTAAGGCTGATGACTCTTTTCAGCAGCATCTCTTCTCTGAGAGTGACAGAGTGACCTCACCTCAACACTGGGCTCCACTGTCTCCTCCTCGTGGTTCTCAGTTTGAGACGCGCTAAACCAGGCGATGACAGCGGAGCAGAAGTCTGTGTCGTAGCAGGGGAGGACGGCTGGTCCAGACAACCGTGTGACAGACTGCACCACTGGATCTGTGAGAAGGCCGTGGACCTGGATCATCTGGAGGCTGAGCTGGACAAAGAGGGTCCGTAGACTTTGTTTGTGTTCATGAGTGGAGAACGGTTCCTCCTTTCTGTTCTCTGTGCCGTAGACACAGTAAATATACTCTTTATGACTGGAAAGGTGGTTGGGTGTGTTTAGGTCTACTAAGGTCAGGTTTCTATTGTGGTCTATAAGACCATGTTTCTATTGTGGTCTACTAAGGCCATGTTTCTATTGTGGTCTACTAAGACCATGTTTCTATTGTGGTCTACTAATGCCATGTTTCTATTGTGGTCTACTAAAGTCAGGTTTCTATTGTGGTCTACTAAGGTCATGTCTCTATTGTGGTCTACTAAGACCATGTTTCTATTGTGGTCTACTAAGGCCATGTTTCTATTGTGGTCTACTAAGACCATGTTTCTATTGTGGTCTATTAAGGCCATGTTTCTACTGTGGGCTACTAAAGTCAGGTTTCTATTGTGGTCTACTGTGGACCTGTATTAGGAGAGAGTGAAGGGAGTGTCTGATGGTGCATCTCTAGATACGTGTTGTAAACGTTCACTCCTCTCCTCCTGGTTTATTCAGGTTCAGTGATGCCCACGGAGGAGGAGGAGGCCCCCAGCATCACAAAGTTCCACTCCACTACCCAGGTGTTGCCCGTGGGCCAAACGGCCCGCTACACCTGCGATGCCAGCGGCACACCGGAGCCCACCGTCGAGTGGCTCCACAACGGCAGGCCCCTGGAGAGGAACGGCACAGAAGACCAATCAGAGGCCTGGGTGGAGAGGGGGTTCCTCTTCGTCAGAGGGGTGAGGTCTGGCGTGAACAAGGTCCGCTGCAGGGCGAGCAACAGCGCTGGCACGGCCAAGCGCACCGCTAAGCTGCTTGTCTTTG
Source organism: Micromesistius poutassou (assembly GCF_964030765.1). Taxonomy (NCBI): domain Eukaryota; kingdom Metazoa; phylum Chordata; class Actinopteri; order Gadiformes; family Gadidae; genus Micromesistius; species Micromesistius poutassou. The sequence goes on along the minus strand of NW_028178159.1, from coordinate 47,858 downwards.
GTAAGATCTGGATCCAAGGAGAGATGTTTGTTGTTGATGTATTTATAACGTTGTTGTTGAGGTGTGTATATATTTAAGCAATAGATCACGACAGGCTGTGTCGTTCATTATACCACAGTGAAGGGGGTCGCCGTCCCTCCGCTGCGCGTCGGGACGGACAACGCCCCTTCACTGTGGTATAATGACCGTATACCACTGACTGAAGTGATCTATTGCTTTTATAAAACGGTTACGTAAGTATGGCGAAATGAAAGTCATAGACACCCTCAATTTTGAAAAAGCTAGAAAGTCGGAAAAGCATTTTTTTTAACGAATACAAAAAAGTAGTCCCTCCTGGCTGCCGGCAAAGTGTACGGCGGTTGCTATGCAACACACTGTAGCGTCCTTCAGAGAGAAGGCTAGAGACGGTAGCTCGGTTCGCCGGCAATTTAGCCTACTGTCGAGTTCACTCACCGTGTGCCTATTGCTTTACAACATTTCCACCCCCTCCAGCAATCAACATGTTTTTTAGGCTTCAGTGAACTACGCTATCGCTTTTATATATAAATAAACAACAGTTCAAGTTAGGCGCGGAGTGATACTGAACTCTGTAAACTGAACGGGCGTCATAGCTGTGTGTATACGCTCAATATACAACAGTTGGGAACCAATCAGATCGCTTGATTTAAGCCACCCGTTTTATAAATATATATATATATATATATATATATATATATATATTCATAAATGTATGTGTATATATATATATACATGTATACAAAATTATATATATATGTGTGTGTATATATATGTATATATATATGTGTGTGTATATATGTGTATATATATATATATATATATATATATATATATATATATATATATATATATATATATATATATATATATATATATATATATATATATATATATATATATATATATATATATATATACAGTATACCAACTGAAAACAAATCCTCATCCGCTTATCAGGGGTCGGGTCGCGGGGGCTCAAGCATGAATCAGCATTTTTTTAAATTTTCCAATGGAAACGGATGGGGGGATTTTGGGCGAATAACCTGGAATATCTCGGGAATTATGAATAATATCATGTCTTGTTCTCCCGTCAGATGCCTGTGAACTCACACTGGACCCAAACACAGCCAACGGACACCTCTCTCTGTCTGAGGACAACAGAAAGGTGACGCTGGTTGAAGAGGACCAGTCGTATCCGGATCACCCAGAGAGATTTGACGTCTGGGAACAGGTGTTGTGTAGAGAGGCTCTGACTGGCCGCTGTTACTGGGAGGTAGAGAGGAAAGGAGGTGTTAATATAGGAGTGACATACAGAGGAATCACAAGGAGAGGAGGGGGTGTTGACAGCGGGCTTGGAGGGAACAACAAGTCCTGGGGTCTTGTTTGTGGTGGAGGTAGTTACATTGCCCTGTACAACGGTAGTCAGACAGACATACGTCTCCCCCCCGCTGGCTCTAACAGAGTAGGAGTGTATCTGGACCGGCCTGCTGGCACTCTGTCCTTCTACAGAGTGTCCCGAGGTGTAGGAGGGTCCTCAGACACACTGACACACATCCACACCTTCAGGTCCACCTTCACCCAGGAGGACCTCCTCCCTGGGTTTTGGGTAGAGAGAAAGGGTAACTCAGCGTCTCTGTGCCGGTTGTAGAAAGAAAAAAAGGTCGGCGGGGCGGGCGGGCGCACACGCACACACACACACACACACACACACACACACACACATACACACACACACACACACACGTAAGCACACACACACACACACACACACACACACACACACACACCCCCGTCGTCGTCCGGGGCTGTGGGCGAGCAGGGGTCGGTTGTAGGAAAAAAATAAGGGCAGGCGGGCGGGCACACACACACACACACACACACACATGTACACACACACAAACGCCCGCACACACACACACACATACACACACACACACACACACACACAGCTTCTGCGTTAGAGGATGGGTGTCTTTTGATGGAGGCCTGAGAGGACTGATGACTCAGAGTCTCTGTGGCAGTTATAGTCTCTCGCTCTCTATTTTACTCTCTCTCTCTATCCCTCTCACTCTCTTTCTTTCTCGTCTCCCCCACCTCCCCCCCTGTCTCCCACTCCCCCTCCCCCCCGTCTCCCACTCCCCCTCACCCCCTGTCTCCCACTCCCCCTCCCCCCCCTCGTCTCCCTCTCCCCTCCCCCTCCTCCCCCCCCCCTCTCCCCCCTCGTCTCCCTCTCCTCCCCCTCCCTCTCCCCCTCCCTCTCCCCCTCCTTTTTATGGGGCTTCCTAAAAGTTGATGCTGGTAAACCATGAAAGGAAGAGACTTTTAAGATCTTCCATAGGGTTACCTGAGCAGGTTTTATTAAGATTTCATTTTTAATTTGAAATGTATATTAAATACCTATTGATGGTAAATCACATGTTTTTTTTATGCTACAATATTTGTCCATTTTCAGACATTAACATATTTTATTCTCCAGGGCTCTGATCATCACTTTTGTCCTAATCCTAACAAGGATGATTTAGATGAGATTAGATTCATTAGGATCCCGATTAGCAACACACCAGAGAGAGAGCTAGTCTTCCTGGGTCCCAAACATCAAATATAGACAACAGACAATCACTTGTTTGACCTTATGTCAAACTCAAATAGAAATAGACTAATAAAAAAGTTTTAAAAAGATATGAAGGCTACAAAAAGAAATGACAACATTAAAAATGTATATACATTATGGACCACATGATTTTTTTGCAGACTTTTTAAAGTTGTATTTGCTATTTTTGCTAGAACGTATGTTTTTTTGGTCGTTCATTCCATAATGAAATAGTTGTGTAAATGATGGTATTTTTCAGTAGATTGGACCTCGGTCTGGGTAAAGCTAGCTGTCCTTTACTTGCTCCTCTAGTGCTATGACCGTGTCTGTCAGACACACTGACTAGACCTTCAGCAAAGAAGGCGGGTCTTTTGCAGTTTAAGACTGACCTTAGGAACAACAAGAGGTTAAGAGAGATTGTTTGTTTTACTGTGAGCCATGAAAGGCTAGTATGCATTACTTCAGTGTTAGTGTGAATAGAGAAGCTCGGTGCCAAAGGAACCTGATTTAAAGCAGATTTTATATTTCATTCATAATAACCAGGAGGTCTGTGTTGTAAATGACTTTAAACTGAGTATTGATTCCTGGTGTTCTGTTGGGAACCAAACGGCAGCAGAACATGTTCAGTTATTAAAGATACGTGCACACCTGTTTATGATTAGTAAAGTCTGCAGCTTCTATTGTTTCAGTCCTTGTGTTTATTGTGTACATGTAAGGGACTATTTTTCTGTTGCATTTGTTAATGAAGCATAATTTTAATAAACAACTCAGTGGATCCAACTGAATGTTCTCGTGTGTTCAGCCCATCATCATTCTCCTTTTATTACTAAATAATGTTACATAAGTGCCTTAAGAATAATAAGAATAATAATATAATAATAATAATAATGTTGTTCTGATATTATTCTGGGACCTCCTCCCTGGGTTTTGGTTAGGGGGGGGGGGGGGGGGGGCGGTGCCTCAGTGTCTCTGTGTCCGTTGTAGAAAGAAACCACAGACAGACGGCCGGACACACACACACACACACATGGGATTGGGATCACTGCGGAGTGGTCGCAGTGATCCCAATCCCAGTGTGTGCAGTGTATCATGCGTTGCTATGGTGCATCAGGTGCATGCTGGGAGGTGTAGTTCTTAGTGTTTCTCAGGTGCATGCTGGGAGGTGTAGTTCTTCATGTCTCTCAGGTGCATGCTGGGAGGTGTAGTTCTTAGTGTCTCAGGTGCATGATGGGAGGTGTACTTCTTACTGTCTCTCAGGTGCATGCTGGGAGGTGTAGTTCTTGCTGTCTCTCAGGTGCATGCTGGGAGGCGTAGTTCTTCCTGTCTCTCAGATGCATGCTGGGAGGTGTAGTTCTTAGTGTCTCTCAGGTGCATGCTGGGAGGTGTAGTTCTTAGTGTCTCTCAGGTGCATGCTGGGAGGCGTAGTTCTTCCTGTCTCTCAGGTGCATGATGGGAGGTGTACTTCTTACTGTCTCTCAGGTGCATGCTGGGAGGTGTAGTTCTTAGTGTCTCTCAGGTGCATGCTGGGAGGCGTAGTTCTTCCTGTCTCTCAGGTGCATGATGGGAGGTGTACTTCTTACTGTCTCTCAGGTGCATGCTGGGAGGTGTAGTTCTTAGTGTCTCTCAGGTGCATGCTGGGAGGTGTAGTTCTTCCTGTCTCTCAGGTGCATGCTGGGAGGTGGCAGTGAGTTGAAGTAGGGGTGCTGTAGCCCCCCCAGGGCGGAGACCCGGTCGCGGGGGGGGGGGGGCGTCCTGCAACGACCATGCAGGACGAGGTAATAACGACCCCCACAACCAAACCAGGAGAGGATAATGTTACAACCAAGGCAAATAAAATATTAACCGTAGACTCTGATATACCTACGACTACGAATCAGTCAATCCTTTCTGAAGTAATGAACAGAATCAGAAACAGTAATTTTTCAACAATGAGAACACTCAGACAGATCAAACATGAGCCCATTAAAACAGTCGTTGTGCTAAAACCACAACTACTGCTGTAGCGGCCGTACAAGACGGCAAAGTCAAACAATCGGTCTGAACGGGTTGAACACAAACAGATCCCAGCAGAAGACTGTCAGACGTGTGCTAGAAGTGGTCGGGACGCGTTCTGGGTAACAAACACTAGATAACGTTGGGATCTCTGTACTGAAGGAACAACGCAGCGGCTGCTGGAGCAGGAAGGAAGCCCAACGCCAGCAGCAAACTAAATGACTGTTGGGTTGTGGCGGCGTGTTCAGCCCAGTGTCTGCTCTCCACAGGGCCCCGTGACTACAGCACATATCTCCGTAGAAGTAACGCTGACCACGCCACGCCCTGTTGTCTGAGGTCACGTCGGGGGACGGACACAACGCCGTCCAATGAGGTCGCTGAATTATCAGCCCCTAAAGAGACTCGTCTCCGTGTGGAACGGGGAGGACAACGTTTCCACAACAGTGAAGAAGGTACAGAGGCGGACGGCGTTGGGCGGGTGGAGGAGGAGTTATGCAACGTCATTTGGAATATCACCACAGACTGTATTGACGGGACGGGAACATGGCTCAGCGCCAGCCATAAAAGGTAGTGTGATGGAAAAATCGACATATCCGAATTGTTGTTTGATAAGTTTGTCTGTTCTTGTGTAACTTGTAGTGTCCTCAGTTTCAACCCTGATTGTCCCGCCCATTTCCTCCCAGCTGTCTATTGATCCTTGTGCTTTGGGTGAGAACGTCACAAAGACAGGCATCTGGAATTTGCATTTGTTTGTCGTGAACCCCGACCGTTGTATTCCTAGGTGTTGGGACAGAAGGGTCGTAAGGAGAAGAATTTGTCCGTAAACACAAGGCTAGGAACCAGGGAGCAGGAGGGGGTGAAGCTCTCTCCCCAATGATCGGGCTGGTAAAGAACGCAGACTGGATGAACTGCGTTTATTATAGTCAACAGAGGTTCATTGATTACACGGACGACGCTTTATCTGCGCTGGGTGAGCAGCTGCGTGCCACAAGCCAAATGACTTTGGCAAAACAGGCAAGCCCTGTGATTGGTTACTGGCGGAACAAGGAGGAGTCTGTGCTCTTATAGGAGAAATGTGCTGCACCTTATTAAATAATTAATTATATTATTATTAAGTTTAATAATAAGTTACAGATTAAAAACGTTCCCACACACGCTTTGATTCACAGCCAGTCAACGCCTGCCCTCTGGTGGACAAAACGAGAACTGCACGCAGCATATATTTTGTGGTCAGGAACGAGTTGAACTTCGCTTAATCTCTAAAAATAAAAATATATAACTACACATTACAGGCCACAATACAAGACGAACACCGCTGTTTTTAAAGTTTTGATTTTTTTCATACAATAAGTTATAAATTAAAAAATATTCCCACACAGGCCAATATTCAGTCGGTCAACGCCTGCCCTCTGGTGGACAAAACGAGAACTGCGCGCAGTATATATTTTCTGTGGCCAGGAAGGCGAATTCATACGAGTTGAACTTCGGTTAAGCTCTAAAAAACATGAAACTGTATTAAAACACGTCGTGTGTAGAAAACGGGAGTAGAGCAACGTCAGACTCGTCTGCAAATTAAAATATAAGCTCCAACTCAATACTTGCGTTTAAAGTTGCTGGTCGGACTGTAGACAATGACCCGCCCACGGAGGAGGAAGTCTAGATCCGGATATCCGGTATCGGCTCCACCGGTGGGCGGGATATATCGTCCCCATGGTTACCGTAGCTCCTTATCACGCCACAGGTTACCCAGATCGGTGTTCAAAGAAACGCAATTCATGTAATAAAATAAACCTAACAGCGTCACGCTTGTTGTTAAGATTGTGATTATATTTTAGATTTAATCTATCTATTTTAGATCTATTTTTAAATGCGTGTGTGTGTGTGTGTGTGTAATGTAAAATGGGAACAGACTGAATAATATATGTTTTATATGAACACTGTCTAATAAAGGTGTAATGTAAAATGGGAACAGACTGAATAATATATGTTTTATATGAACACTGTCTAATAAAGGTGTAATGTAAAACGGGAACAGACTGAATAATATATGTTTTATATGAACACTGTCTAATAAAGGTGTAATGTAAAACGGGAACAGACTGAATAATATATGTTTTATATGAACACTGTCTAATAAAGGTGTAATGTAAAACGGGAACAGACTGAATAATATATGTTTTATATGAACACTGTCTAATAAAGGTGTAATGTAAAATGGGAACAGACTGAACAGCGACATCTAGTGGCGAGGAACGGGACCGCACGCAAAGCGGGATTAAAACGGGGAGTTTAAAACGCACACACGTTCTGTTTGTACGAATAAAACGCATGATCATACCCTATGTTGTAATAATCTGAGGTGTATTGATCAACGGAAGACACAGGTGGAGTTAAAGGTGTTGATTTAATGGCTTGTTTTACCACCCCGCTAAAACAGGGCGTCCGTCCCCCAAAAGAGTCCCCGACTTTAGTTCCGCAGTCGAGCAGCAAAACGGTACCTGTTGTAACTAACAATCAACTAATGTCTGTCTGTCTGTCTAATTATATACTAATTATAAAGAGTATTTACTATAACTTTATAAGACTAATTATAAAGAGTATTTACTATAACTTTATAAGACTAATTATAAAGAGTATTTACTATAACTTTATAAGACTACTTATAAAGAGTATTTACTATAACTTTATAAGACTACTTATAAAGAGTATTTACTATAACTTTATAAGACTAATTATGTAGAGTATTTGCTATAACTTTATAAGACTAATTATGAAGAGTAATGAAGCTTTAATAGAAGAGTTCTCAACAGCTTTATTGTTTATTATTTGTTCCTATAACTATATCAGCCTCATTATAACAGGAAATTATGTTACGATGTTACGATGCCTAGCAACTATGTTATGTTAATTACACGTTAGTAGAACCACACACACACACACACACACACACACACACACACACACACACACACACACACACACACACACACACACACACACACACACACACACACACACACACACACACGTGTCCGTGGGGCCAGGAGAGGACGCGTTGTTGAGGAAACTAAACTTAAGCCGTTTCTCAATACCAAGTACGCGGACTACGTTCTCGCGGACTTGGAAGTACGTACTGGGCAAGTCCGGACTTTCAAGTACAGACTTCCGAGAATGCGAGTACGCAATTGGAACAGCAGCGGACTCGATGATGCATTCTGGGATATTTAACGGTCCCAAGTCCACACGAGTCACCTCCGATGCATCCTCGGTAGAACGGCCTCATCGAGAACGCATTGAGAACACACACGGTTTTTACGACAGTACACGCGTACTTGGAATTGGAACAGTGCTTGGGCTACCACTGATGACGTTTATCGAGAACGCAAGTACACGAGAACACACGAGAACGCGAATTGAGAAACGGCTTCTCTCTCCCCACGCTCCAAATGAGAAACTGGGAGTTAGAGGAAGACATTTTCTCCTCTTCCGTCTGAGGAGGAGCAGAAGGAGGAGGAGGAGGAGGAGAGGGGTACATTAGATCCACTCTGAGGAGGAGGAGGAGGAGGAGAGGGGTACATTAGATCCACTCTGAGGAGGAGGAGGAGGAGGAGAGGGGTACATTAGATCCACTCTGAGGAGGAGGAGGAGGAGAGGGGTACATTAGATCCACTCTGATGAGGAGGAGGAGGAGAGGGGTACATTAGATCCACTCTGAGGAGGAGGAGGAGGAGGAGAGGGGTACATTAGATCCACTCTGAGGAGGAGGAGGAGGAGGAGGAGAGGGGTACATTAGATCCACTCTGAGGAGGAGGAGGAGGAGGAGGAGAGGGGTACATTAGATCCACTCTGAGGAGGAGGAGGAGGAGTAGAGGGGTACATTAGATCCACTCTGAGGAGGAGGAGGAGGAGTAGAGGGGTACATTAGATCCACTCTGAGGAGGAGGAGGAGGAGAAGGAGGAGGAGGAGAGGGGTACATTAGATCCACTCTGAGGAGGAGGAGGAGGAGTAGAGGGGTACATTAGATCCACGAGGAGGAGGAGGAGAAGGAGGAGGAGTAGAGGGGTACATTAGATCCACTCTGAGGAGGAGGAGGAGGAGGAGAGGGGTACATTAGATCCACTCTGAGGAGGAGGAGGAGGAGGAGAGGGGTACATTAGATCCACTCTGAGGAGGAGGAGGAGGAGGAGAGGGGTACATTAGATCCACTCTGAGGAGGAGGAGGAGGAGGAGAGGGGTACATTAGATCCACTCTGAGGAGGAGGAGGAGGAGGAGGAGAGGGGTACATTAGATCCACTCTGAGGAGGAGGAGGAGGAGAAGGAGGAGGAGGAGAGGGGTACATTAGATCCACTCTGAGGAGGAGGAGGAGGAGGAGAGGGGTACATTAGATCCACGAGGAGGAGGAGGAGAAGGAGGAGAAGGAGAGGGGTACATTAGATCCACTCTGATGAGGAGGAGGAGGAGAGGGGTACATTAGATCCACTCTGATGAGGAGGAGGAGAGGGGTACATTAGATCCACTCTGAGGAGGAGGAGGAGAGGGGTACATTAGATCCACTCTGAGGAGGAGGAGGAGAGGGGTACATTAGATCCACTCTGAGGAGGAGGAGGAGAGGGGTACATTAGATCCACTCTGAGGAGGAGGAGGAGAGGGGTACATTAGATCCACTCTGAGGAGGAGGAGGAGGAGGAGAGGGGTACATTAGATCCACTCTGAGGAGGAGGAGGAGGAGGAGAGGGGTACATTAGATCCACTCTGAGGAGGAGGAGGAGGAGGAGGAGAGGGGTACATTAGATCCACTCTGAGGAGGAGGAGGAGGAGGAGGAGAGGGGTACATTAGATCCACTCTGAGGAGGAGGAGGAGGAGGAGGAGAGGGGTACATTAGATCCACTCTGAGGAGGAGGAGGAGGAGGAGGAGGAGAGGGGTACATTAGATCCACTCTGAGGAGGAGGAGGAGGAGGAGGAGAGGGGTACATTAGATCCACTCTGAGGAGGAGGAGGAGGAGGAGAGGGGTACATTAGATCCACTCTGAGGAGGAGGAGGAGGAGAGGGGTACATTAGATCCACTCTGAGGAGGAGGAGGAGGAGAGGGGTACATTAGATCCACTCTGAGGAGGAGGAGGAGGAGGAGGAGGAGGAGAGGGGTACATTAGATCCACTCTGAGGAGGAGGAGGAGGAGGAGGAGGAGAGGGGTACATTAGATCCACTCTGAGGAGGAGGAGGAGGAGAGGGGTACATTAGATCCACTCTGAGGAGGAGGAGGAGGAGAGGGGTACATTAGATACACTCTGAGGAGGAGGAGGAGGAGAGGGGTACATTAGATCCACTCTGAGGAGGAGGAGGAGGAGAGGGGTACATTAGATCCACTCTGAGGAGGAGGAGGAGGAGAGGGGTACATTAGATCCACTCTGAGGAGGAGGAGGAGGAGGAGGAGAGGGGTACATTAGATCCACTCTGAGGAGGAGGAGGAGAGGGGTACATTAGATCCACTCTGAGGAGGAGGAGGAGAGGGGTACATTAGATACACTCTGAGGAGGAGGAGGAGAGGGGTACATTAGATACACTCTGAGGAGTAGGAGGAGGAGGAGAGGGGTACATTAGATACACTCTGAGGAGGAGGAGGAGGAGGAGAGGGGTACATTAGATACACTCTGAGGAGGAGGAGGAGGAGGAGAGGGGTACATTAGATACACTCTGAGGAGGAGGAGGAGGAGGAGAGGGGTACATTAGATACACTCTGAGGAGGAGGAGGAGGAGGAGAGGGGTACATTAGATACACTCTGAGGAGGAGGAGGAGAGGGGTACATTAGATACACTCTGAGGAGGAGGAGGAGAGGGGTACATTAGATACACTCTGAGGAGGAGGAGGAGGAGAGGGGTACATTAGATACACTCTGAGGAGGAGGAGGAGGAGAGGGGTACATTAGATACACTCTGAGGAGGAGGAGGAGGAGAGGGGTACATTAGATACACTCTGAGGAGGAGGAGGAGGAGGAGAGGGGTACATTAGATACTCTGAGGAGGAGGAGGGGGGAGGTTAGGGTATAGGGGAGGGGGAGGTTAGGGTATAGGGGAGGGGGGAGGTTAGGGTATGGGGGAGGGTATAGGGTTGAGGGGAGGTCAAGGTTATGGTTAGGGTCAGGGTTAGGGGAGGGGGGAGGTTAGGAGAAGAGGATAGGGGAGGGGAGGTGGGAGGTGAGGGGGAGGATAGGGAATAGGGAAGATTAGGGAGGAGGTGAGGGTAGAGGGGGGAGGTAAGGGGGGAGGATGGAGGTGAGGGTATAGGGGAGGGGGAGGATAGGGGAGGGGGAGTAGGGAGATGAGGGGGAGGATGGAGGTGAGGGTATAGAGGAGGGGGGAGGTTACCTTACCTTATTAGGGTAACAGGCGTGTGTATAATAAAAATGACCACAAGCCACACAGCCAGGTCGTTTTAAATGATTTTATATCATAAAACATCAGTATACATTTCAACAACTGTGCGCACAGTGAAACAATTCTGGGATGTGAATCAAAAAGAACAACGGTTCATCGTGAGACCATCTGACCCTAACTCTGTCCCTAACACTGAACCATGAGGAACCCTTGAGAAACAAGGAACCCTTGACAACCCGTGACTTAAGTCACGTCCTGCGAGGTGGAGCAGTCCCATCGTAGTCCTCGTCTCGCTCCTGGTGGGTCGTCAGCTTCATCTGTTCACAACACAAACACACATTAAAAGAGTGATGTTACGTCACCAGGTGTGAGTGTGACCAGCTGTTACGTTTTAGTTGTGTTTTAGAACCTCCAGGTGTCAAGTGTTTGGTGATGGTTACCCTCCGGTCCCCAGCCTCCGGTCCAGCCTGGTGCCCCATTCCTGGTCCAGGGGGATCTGGATACCCTCTGGTCCCCAGCCTCCGGTCCAGCCTGGTGCCCCATTCCTGGTCCAGGGGGATCTAGTTACCCTACATTATAATTAAGGGCGAGAAAAGCACTATACACATCCAATGTAGTAGTATTATTATTATATATCACCCTGGTGCCCCATACCTGGTCCAGCGGGATCTGGTCTCCAGCCTCTGGTCTCCTATGCCTGGTCTTGGGGATCTGGTCACCTGCTGGTCCTCTGCCTCTGGTCCAGGAGATCCTGTGAAGTCAGACAGCATCTTTATAGACACGTGCACATAGCGGTCTTGAATCTAACTACCAACCCCCCCCCCCCCCCCCCCCACCAGGAGAGGGGGGGGATATATACACAAACGATGACAATACTCAAAGGAATACAAAGCCAAACGAGAGAGGAGAGACCAGTGGAGGGTTTGTAGGTCTTTGAGAGAGGAGAGACCAGCGGAGGTTTTGACGGAGAGACCAGTGGAGGTTTTGTAGGTCTTTGAGAGAGGAGACCAGTGGTGGGTTTGTAGGTCTTTGAGAGGAGAGACCAGTGGTGGGTTTGTAGGTCTTTGAGAGAGGAGAGACCAGTGGAGGTTTTGTAGGTCTTTGAGAGAGGAGAGACCAGTGGTGGGTTTGTAGGTCTTTGAGAGGAGAGACCAGTGGTGGGTTTGTAGGTCTTTGAGAGGAGAGACCAGTGGTGGGTTTGTAGGTCTTTGAGAGAGGAGAGACCAGTGGAGGTTTTGTAGGTCTTTGAGAGAGGAGAGACCAGTGGGGGGTTTGTAGGTCTAGAGAGAGGAGAGACCAGCGGTGGTTTTGTAGGTCTTTGATAGAGGAGAGACCAGCGGTGGGTCAGACCAGTGGTGGGGGGGCTGGTGGGTCAGACCAGTGGTGGGGGGGCTGGTGGGTCAGACCAGTGGTGGGGGGGCTGGTGGGTCAGACCAGTGGTGAGGGGGCTGGGGCTTGGGCTTCAAGGCGTATGGAGGGAAACGTTGGAACGTGCTCCATGGTTCTCAGGTGCAGGAACCAGGTTGGGTTCTAGTTGCTGAGAGGGACAGCCCTCACATCTCGCCCCCCGGTGTGTCTCCTTGAGGAGTCCCTGTCTCCATCCTGAAGGACGTTCCAGTTCATGTAACTGACGTGACGACGGCCTCTTAAACACTCGGGTTCCCCTGAGGGGGAACGTCTACAGAACTGAAGGCCTCAAACAGCGCAGAACCCTAGCATGCATCTCTGGTCAGTCAGTCACACACCCTTATCAGTAGGACAACACACATGGGATGTGATGCAATGTTGAGGAATGTAGTAGGAAAGTGGACGGAAAAAGATCTTCTAGGGGCGAATGAGAGGCATGAGAACGGGGGGGGGGGAAGAGAGAGAGAGAGAGAGAGAGAGAGAGAGAGAGAGAGAGAGAGAGAGAGAGAGAGAGGCAGGGCCTACGAGGGGTGGGGCAGGGCCTACGAGGGGCGGGGCCTACGAGGGGCGGGGCCTGAGAACCGGTTCAAACTAAACGCTGTCAGCATTAAAGCATTAAACGAAAATGTGACTTACAGTTGGCAGTTTCTTCTTCTTCATGGTTCGGTCGTTATACTCACAGAATCAGTTTCTTCATCTTGAGCTGTGAAGGAGAGCAACAAGATTAGTTTTACAGCTAGTTTTGTGTGTGTGTGTGTTTCAATTAGTGATTAATCCAATCAAAATAAGTTATTAAAATAAGTTATTTTTTCCCATTAAACTACGACTTAACAATCGTAGCACCGCCATGTTTTTCATTATAAAAGTAATTCCATTTTTGTGAATGGAAATTAAAACATTTCATCCACTACGTTTACATGTGATACTTTGAAACATCTGAATTTGTTCTTTATTATTTGAAATTAATTCGGAGAGTGAGTGAGTGAGTGAGTGAGTGTGTATAAAGACGTCCCCTTCACTGATTAATATCATTATGTTGGTAGATACTGCAGTAATCAGTGTGGATTCAAAGGCGTCAGAAAAGAAAAACGTTTTTTTTTGCCTCCACCACCAGCCTCCGTGTTTGATTGGTTAATTGGTTAATTGATTGCTCTATGGGTTCGCAAACCCCGTTTTAACTAAGGGTACACTAAAAAATAAATGAATCATAAATCAAAATAAAAAGGTAAAAAGAACAGTAAAAGTAAAAGAATACAAAAATATTGTGTGTCCATTTCTGACTAAACATCACGTTGTGCATAGTTGTCAATAACAATAGAAACTGTCTAATGCTGTGTGTGTGTGTGTGTGTGTGTGTGTGTGTGTGTGTGTGTGTGTGTGTGTGTGTGTGTGTGTGTGTGTGTGTGTGTGTGTGTGTGTGTGTCTTCTGATTGCCAATTGCATTGTTTTTAGCTCGTACACAACTGCTATCCAGACCGTTTTAAACAACACATCAAACATGGTTTCACTGAACCCACCGTAACACATCATCTTAAACGTGTCCTCTAACAATCAAACAGACTCACGGCGTTGCCTCTCTGGTGCTTCCCGGTGGACGCTGACTGAGTGCATTCAGACGGCGCACGTGTCCGCCATTCCTCCTCCAGGTGAGTCTGACAGGAAGTGACGTCATCGCAAACCTCAAACGGACTAAATAACACGAATTGGTACATTGGCTGATTTAAACTGTCTACTAATTATCCACATCCCCGTTTTACGTGTGTGTGTGTGTGTGTGTGTGTGTCTGTGTGTGTGTGTGTGTGTGTGTGTGTGTGTGTGTGTGTGTGTGTGTGTGTGTGTGTGTGTGTGTGTGTGTGTGTGTGTGTGTGTGTGTGTGTGGACACTCCAGTATTGCTGTATCTGTAGCGCCGTGATTTTTTTTCCTAAATTAAAAAAGATTAATTCTAATTCTAATTCTAATTCTATATATATATATATATATATATATATATATAAATATATAAACTGTCAAACTAATTATCCACATCACCGTTTTACCTGTAATAGACCGAGTCGGCAAGCAAGGAAACGTCACTTCCGGTCAGGGCCGTGGGGGAAAACAAACCGTTTTCCCCATACACACTCATGCAAAAAGGCGGTATTTTAAACCTTTGTCAAACGCTTGTCCGCTGTCATTTCTTGGTTTGAATCACTTGTATATGCTGTCAAAGGGCTATATATTAAAAAAATTATCATGATCGGGTCGATTGTTGTCCGTATATTTTTTTTAAAGTGGATCTTTCACAGTCTATTATGTAACTAACTTATTACTTACTAGCTTAATTATTCCACGGCTCTTGGAATAATGTGTGTGTGTGTGCCAACAAGACAGTTTATATTACCACAAACACTCCAGTATATATATTATAGATATCTTTTTTTTTATTCTCTTTTTTATTCTCATTTTCATTAAAAAAAATAAATACAAAATCGGCGCTGTGTAACTGTACAATCAGGAGTTGACTTACACACTACACACTCACACACTAAATATATTTATATTTTAACAATAAACGGTATAAGTAAGTACGTAACTATTTTTACCAACTAGTCCCCCCCCCCGTGTGTGTTTAATTCTAGATAATGAGTTTGTGTGTAGTTAGTGTGTGTAGCTCGGGTTGTGTTTGTAAGTGTCATTGTGGTATGAATCTTTGCTCTTCCAGAAATGCGGTTCATAACCCCTGACAGATCACAAGACCCACGCAGAACCGGGGGTTTACTCACAGTCGGGGACAAGGGGAACTTCAGGGAGGAGATTGCGACAGTAGCCCTCGGACTGAGAGTGTGAACCTCCTCAAAAATCTCTCACGGGGCGCAAGTGTGTGGTCGTGTAGCATAACCGCGTGAAGTTCCTCTAGTGGCCGCCAGATGGCGCCAGGGTACCGCTGGTACAGCCACAATAACTTAAAACTTAAAATAATAATATATTCGGTTTATATATTATATATTTATGTAGCGCTCTTCCATGTACTCAAAGACGCTTTAAGGAGTGAACAAAAAAAGGAATGATTAAATATAATCTAAATAATAAATAATACTAATTGAAAAGAACGTATATTAGTAGATAAGAAGTGATAAGAAGTTCCTCTAGTCGCCGCCAGATGGCGCCAGGGTACCGCTTGGTAGAAAACAGCCACAATAACTTAAAACTTTAAATAATAATGATAATACATTCGGTTTATATATGATATATTTTATGTTGCGTATGTAGCGTTTTTCCATGTACTCAAACACGCTTTACAGAGTGAACACAATAATAATAATAATAATAATAATCATAATAAATAAATAATAATTGAATAAGAACGTAGTTAGAAGTAATCGCTGCCTTCTGTGAGGGAGAGAGAGAGAGAGGGAGGAGAGCAGGTTTGATTCCAGTGGTCTCGTCTCGTGGTTCTCACCAGACCAAACTGGGGCTGGGGGAGGCGGCACACCTGCTGCTCGTTGACCAATCAGGTTGAACCAGCCTCACGAACGCATCACTCTGACCCACAGTGTGAGTGTGTGAGTGAGAGGGGGAGAGAAGGAAGGAAGGAAGGAAGGGAGGAAGGAAGGAGAGGCGGGGGAGGGAGAAAGGGAGGGAGGGGGTGGGAGCAAAGGAGAGAGTGAGGGGGGCGAGAGGGAGGGTGAGAGGGAGGAAAAGAGGGAGGGAGGGGGCGAGAGCGATAAAATGGGGGAGAGAAAGGGAGAAAAGGGGGGAGAAAATGGAGAAAGGGGAGAGAAAAAGGGAGGGAAAATGGAGAGAAAGGGGGAGAGAGAAAGACTCTCTCACCTGTCCCTGAGTCAGTCTGATTGGACGCTGGGGGAGGCTGCACACCTGTTGCTCGTTGACCAATCAGTGGTCAGCAGGTTAACGGATGCTCACTCTGAGCCACAGTGTCGTCCAATCACAGGGAGAGGGTCGGGCTCACAGAGGGAACGTTGCGTCGGGAATCGAACCCGGAACCTCTGAGACACCACAGACACTACATGCTTCCCATTAGCCAGCACATCAACATCACCTTTATGCCCCTCACCTGCGCAGGTGTTTTCCATTGCGTTGTCGTAATGCTGCGGTCCCGAGCGCCCTCTAGTGCAAAAGGGAGGTAGACCCCCTGGATCACCTCTGGGTCTGGACCCTCTGGGCCTCACGGGCCGCCGTGTTCGGGCCGCGTTTTGAAGGTACAGGCCCATTACTGTCTTAAAGGTACAGGCCCGTTACTGTCTTAAAGGTACAGGCCCATTGCTGTCTTAAAGGTACAGGCCCATTACTGTCTTAAAGGTACAGGCCCGTTACTGTCTTAAAGGTACAGGCCCATTGCTGTCTTAAAGGTACAGGCCCATTACTGTCTTAAAGGTACAGGCCCGTTACTGTCTTAAAGGTACAGGCCCATTACTGTCTTAAAGGTACAGGCCCATTACTGTCTTAAAGGTACAGGCCCATTACTGTCTTAAAGGTACAGGCCCATTACTGTCTTAAAGGTACAGGCCCATTACTGTCTTAAAGGTACAGGCCCATTACTGTCTTAAAGGTACATGCCCATTACTGTCTTAAAGGTACAGGCCCATTACTGTCTTAAAGGTACAGGCCCATTACTGTAGGTACAGGCTCATTACTGTCTTAAAGGTACAGGCCCATTACTGTCTTAAAGGTACAGGCCCATTACTGTCTTAAAGGTACAGGCCCATTACTGTCTTAAAGGTACAGGCTCATTACTGTCTTAAAGGTACAGGCCCATTACTGTCTTAAAGGTACAGGCCCATTACTGTCTTAAAGGTACAGGTAGAGTAAAGGTAGGTAGGTAAAGGTAACCTAGTCCCGTATGACATCATACGGGACTAGGTTACCTCCCCTTTCTCTGCTAGGCCCACCCAGAGAATTTGGCCCGCCAATGAGACAATGAGCTAGGACCATGCGAGCGCCACATGTGTGTGTGTGAATACACACACTGTAACGCAAGTGTTCTTTGTTATTTGGATAACCGTTCTGCTGTCGGCGTTATGGAGCATAACACGCAACACAATAACGCGAGCTTGGAGGAGAAAAGGATTGTTGCCCAGGATTGTCAGTCGGAGCCCCGCTGTAGCGGGCAGCGGGCAGCGGGGCTGGGCGGGCAGCCCCGGGGGCGGCCAGTGTTCTTGGCTCCTCTCTGAATGGCTGCCTGTAAAGGGTGCAGCAGGATCAGGAAGGAAGAAAAGAATCCAACCCAACCAGTGACTCACACGGTGAACATGCTGCTGGGTTTCGACCTCAACAACAAGTAAGAGTTCAGTTGACCTCATTCACTATTTAAATGATGATGTTTTTACTGTAATGTATCACGGCAACAGTCTTTAGATGAACACACACATGAACACTCTTTAATGGCAGCCTTTTGTGGGAATACTGTGTTTCTAAAAAACGCCTCTATGTCACTCTAATTATGTGTGTGTGTGTGTCTGTGTGTCTGTGTGTGTGTACCTTGGCCCTTTTCTGAATACCTGGGCGTAACGAGATGAGCCCAACCCAAGTTCCTCTTCTTCATTCCTGAGTGGAGTCATGGAGCAGCAGCCAATAGGAGGCCAGTCTGAGAGGAGTGTCAACTGGTTGGTTTGGTTCACATCATTTCCTTATAAAGAGTCGGACGGTTTGGTGTGGCTCACTTCACTACAGCGGGGAGAAGACTCAGGTACTGTACTCCGCTCTGATCCCTGATTTAACATGAATATGCATAACTTATTCATCATATCGATAGGAAGAGTACTATTTGTCTGTAGTCACCTACGGTTAAAAGTGTTACTAGATGTTACGTACACGTTTGAACTGTAGCACACTTAAAACCTCTCGCTGTGCCTCTGTCTTTGTGTCTGAGCTTCTAGACATCATAGCTCTCTTCATGTTTGAACAAAGTCTTCATCACTGGGTAGACCCCAACAGACCTCATGTGTGACAAAGAGTGTGTTAGTGTGGGACACGTTACCAACGCGGAGAGGTAGTCTACAAACGTGTCTTTCTACCTTTAGAAATAGACATTCTCACATGTCGCTTCACGTCGTATCCAGGGGAATACTCTGGGAGGGGAACTGGTCCAACTGGTTGGTTCACAGGATCATTTCCTTGTAATGAGTGGGACGGTTTGGTGTGGCTCACTTCACTACAGCAGGGAGAAGACTCAGGTACTGTACTCAGCTCTGATCTGTGATATATCATATAACACGTATAACTTTGAATCTTATCAATAGGTTGATGGTTAGTTTTCTGGAAAAACACATGGTTTAAAACTAAAGTAAATATATGGTTGCATTGCTATTTGTCAAAACTACTATCTTTATTCAAAGTTACTGACAGTGAAATCAGATACAGGTCATTAGGAAGAAGATAGGGGTTAGACAGTACAGAGACAGGTCATTAAGGAGCAGGTAGGGTTTAGACAGTACAGAGACAGGTCATTAAGGAGCAGGTAGGGGTTAGACAGTACAGAGACAGGTCAGTAAGGAGCAGGTAGGGGTTAGACAGTACAGAGACAGGTCATTAAGGAGCAGGTAGGGGTTAGACAGTACAGAGACAGGTCATTAAGGAGCAGGTAGGGGTTAGACATTACAGAGACAGGTCGTTAAGGAGCAGGTAGGGGTTAGACAGTACAGAGACAGGTCATTAAGGAGCAGGTAGGGGTTAGACATTACAGAGGCAGGTCGTTAAGGAGCAGGTAGGGGTTAGACAGTACAGAGACAGGACATTAAGGAGCAGGTAGGGGTTAGACAGTACAGAGACAGGTCGTTAAGGAGCAGGTAGGGGTTAGACAGTACAGAGACAGGTCATTAAGGAGCAGGTAGGGGTTAGACGGTACAGAGACAGGTCGTTAAGGAGCAGGTAGGGGTTAGACAGTACAGAGACAGGTCATTAAGGAGCAGGTAGGGGTTAGACGGTACAGAGACAGGTCATTAAGGAGCAGGTAGGGGTTAGACAGTACAGAGACAGGTCATTAAGTAGCAGGTAGGGGTTAGACAGTACAGAGACAGGTCATTAAGGAGCAGGTAGGGGTTAGACAGTACAGAGACAGGTCATTAAGGAGCAGGTAGGGGTTAGACAGTACAGAGACAGGTCATTAAGGAGCAGGTAGGGGTTAGACAGTACAGAGACAGGTCATTAAGGAGCAGGTAGGGGTTAGACGGTACAGAGACAGGTCATTAAGGAGCAGGTAGGGGTTAGACGGTACAGAGACAGGTCATTAAGGAGCAGGTAGGGGTTAGACAGTACAGAGACAGGTCATTAAGGAGCAGGTAGGGGTTAGACTGTACAGAGACAGGTCATTAAGGAGCAGGTAGGGGTTAGACAGTACAGAGACAGGTCGTTAAGGAGCAGGTAGGGGTTAGACGGTACAGAGACAGGTCATTAATGAGCAGGTAGGGGTTAGACAGTACAGAGACAGGTCATTAAGGAGCAGGTAGGGGTTAGACAGTACAGAGACGGGTCATTAAGGAGCAGGTAGGGGGTAGACAGTACAGAGACAGGTCATTAAGGAGCAGGTAGGGGTTAGACAGTACAGAGACGGGTCATTAAGGAGCAGGTAGGGGTTAGACAGTACAGAGACAGGTCATTAAGGAGCAGGTAGGGGTTAGGGGGAGTTCTGCTCTATAGGATGCTACAGGTAAGACTGTGGACATTGGGGATCGAACCCAGAACCTTTCGGTTCTGGTTCCGGTTAATGTGAAAATACTCAATAATTCTATAATATTTCCCTCCCTTGCCCCATTTGAACTCTCACAGCTGGTCCAATCGGATCCAGAGGACATTTGTGATTATTCAAAGCAGGGAGTGTGTGTGCTTATAGCTGCCACGCCCCGTGTGTGTGTGTGTGTGTGTGTGTGTGTGTGTGTGTGTGTGTGTGTGTGTGTGTGTGTGTGTGTGTGTGTGTGTGTGTGTGTGTGTGTGTGTGTGTGTGTGTGTGTGTGTGTGTGTGTGTGCACAGTCTGAGCCTTCAGAGGTTTGAGTTGTCATAGCAACCGTTCCCCTCAGGCATTTTCTAGAGACGCTGTGTGTGTGTTTTGTCAACAAGACTACAGGAGGGGGCGGGCTGTACGCTGCCCAACCAATCAGAAGGGAGAGACGTGGCTGGTTGTTTTTGCTCTGCTGCCCTCACACTGCCCCTACCTGTCTGTTCTGACGTCAGACACACCCCTGTGAGGACAGCCCTGCCTTCTTCACAGCCTTTGACGTCAGTCCAGATTTCAGAAAGGCGTCTGTCCTGTAGTGGTTTGGCTTTTTAAAACTAGAGCCAATCAGAATGCAGGACATCCTCTCAACATGTGGGAGGCGGGACAAGGGTTAGAAAGGAGCAGGACACCTGACACCTGTACAGTACTGTCATGGAACAGCAGCCAATAGGAGGCTAGTCTGAGAGGAGCGTGAACTGGGAGGGGAACTGGTCCAACTGGTTGGTTCACAGGATCATTTCCTTGTAATGAGTGGGACGGTTTGGTGTGGCTCACTTCATTACAGCAGGGAGAAGACTCAGGTACTGTACTCAGCTCTGATCTGTGATATATCATATAACACGTATAACTTTGAATCTTATCAATAGGTTGATGGTTAGTTTTCTGGAAAAAGACATGGTTTTAAACTATAGTAAATATATTGTTGCATTGCTATTTGTCAAAACTACTATCTTTATTCAAAGTTACTGACAGTGAAATCAGATACAGGTCATTAGGAAGCAGGTAGGGGTTAGACAGTACAGAGACAGGTCATTAAGGAGCAGGTAGGGGTTAGACAGTACAGAGACAGGTCATTAAGGAGCAGGTAGGGGTTAGACAGTACAGAGACAGGTCATTAAGGAGCAGGTAGGGGTTAGACAGTACAGAGACAGGTCATTAAGGAGCAGGTAGGGGTTAGACAGTACAGAGACAGGTCATTAAGGAGCAGGTAGGGGTTAGACAGTACAGAGACGGGTCATTAAGGAGCAGGTAGGGGTTAGACAGTACAGAGACGGGTCATTAAGGAGGAGGTAGGGGTTAGACAGTACAGAGACAGGTCATTAAGGAGCAGGTAGGGGTTAGACAGTACAGAGACAGGTCATTAAGGAGCAGGTAGGGGTTAGACAGTACAGAGACAGGTCATTAAGGAGCAGGTAGGGGTTAGGGGGAGTTCTGCTCTATAGAATGCTACAAGTAAGACTGTGGACATTGTGGATTGAACCCAGAACGTTTCAGCTTGGATTCAAGTGTGAGGTTAATGTTAAAATACTTAATGCTTAACTTAAATGATATAATTTTTCTTCAGATTTAGTGTCCTTGGGTAACTTAAAAGGTACCTTGGATATTATGTCCAGTTATTATATTTGTGATGTTATGATTATTATTGTCATTAGTCAGGAAGACGGCCATCTTGGTTAGTGAAGGTGGTTAAACATCATCTTGTTTGGGTCTTTCTCTGTGGGCCCGCATCACAGATCTGGTTGTGATGTCATACGACATGAGGAAGTCCATATATGGTCCTGCCTTCAGAGCGGTTTAACCAGCACAGGGAACAGTAGGTATGATGTCCGCATGGTGAGCTTGATCTTGATCTGACACATTTGAAGCCCTTAGAGACCATCTGTGTTGACAGATAAATAGTTATTAAATAGTTATTAGAAACGTCTCAAAGGCATCTCCACATCTTTACCCTCAACGAGAATAAGAGGGTCTATGAATCTACGTCCAGGAAAGACCACCCTGCCTCTCGTCCCCCAGACAACAGCCCCCTGTGACCGGCAGTAAGCAACTTATATAACAGCAGAATTAAAACAAACGCTGATAGAAACAATGTGTAGTTGTGTTTGTGTCCAGGTCTCCAGTCTGCTATGGATGAGGAGAGAGAGGAGGGGGGTCCTACCTCTAAGACCACTCTGTCTGGGGAACATGGCCGCCAGAGCAAAGCTAAGAGGTAAGAAGAGGATCTCTCTGTCTGTGACTGTTGTCCATCTCAGAGCTCAGCGGTGATATATCATGACTCCATCATTAGTCTGAGTAACAGCTGTGTGTGTGTGTGTGTGTGTGTGTGTGTGTGTGAAGTCAAACTAAAGACATAATTAATAAACTCATGTTGCAAACCGGAAAGGAACCTTTCGGCAGTCCGAGTTGCCGCACGGACTATAAAAGAGGTGGCACACAACATCAATAAGGAAGTGAAGCGAAGCCGCAAACTGAAGCAATGCTTAGCGCAAAAACATCCAACCCCGTGCAAACAAATCTACAAACGCCAGAGAGGCAGCCGGTAAGACACCAAGCCCATCAGGAGACCCAGCGGACAATTGAAATTAAATGTTTGTGCAGGCGATAGCCGCTACTGTTAGCCACGGGGCCGAACCGGCAGTGCGGTCGTTAACCTTATAAATGCCAGTGTGTGTCATGTTTGATTCTCATTCATAATTTAATGATGTCATGATTGTTTAGTGAGCTTATATGTTGCAGATAAATTAGTTAAAATGATTATGATATTATATTATTGTGGTGGCATTATTTAAATTAAGTAAATGTAAAATATTTAAAATCTGAAATTAACTTAATGAAATCCCTAAATGCATTAATAATAACAGTGGGAGAATTTATGTTGCACTTTGTTTAATTTAAGAGGAAAAAGGAAATAATTGTTAAAAATGTATATTTTCCAGAACATTGTAAAAACAACCTTTTTCTTGTTTATTGTTTCAAAAGGTTTTTCACCTACCTGCTTGCTTGCAAACTACTTGCTTACTTGCAAAGTACCTACTTACCTGAAACCTTGAAATCACAAAATAAAAGAAGATAAGAGGAAAAGAAAAGTGTGGTTATTGAGTGAAGTCCAGCAACTCTGGGTAGATGTCCAACTCCTTCAAGTGGAGATTGCACAAAGAAGGGGAGAACTTGACAGTGAAAAACCGCCAGTACCATAAAGCTGGTCAGGAAAAAGTACAGGAGCTTAAAGCTGGAACAGCAGGAGCAAAAACCTGGAATCCTGGAAAGGAAAAAGAGTGGAGCACAAAGCACCATAAGCAACATTAAAGGCGCCATTGGAAACTCCACTTGTCAAATTCACAATTAAAGAACCTTAAAAATAAAAGTAAACATGGCTAATCAAGAAGCTGGAAAATCAGTTGAACAATTGAAACTTGAAATCACAAAATAAAAGAAGATAAGAGGAAAAGAAAAGTGTGGTTATTGAGTGAAGTCCAGCAACTCTGGGTAGATGTCCAACTCCTTCAAGTGGAGATTGCACAAAGAGATTGCACAAAGAAGGGGAGAACTCACATACAGACATGTCTGAAGAAGAACTACAGCCAAAAGAGTGTTTTCCCGTCTGGTCAACAGTATAACCCGGTCACATACAGACATGTCTGAAGAAGAGCTCAGAGACAGTTTCAACAAACTCAAGGCACTAGGAGAGAACGTCATGGAGGCAAATGATGAGCTGGAAGCTGGCCTTATTGCAGATCTCGAAGCAGAGCTGGAAACGGACGAAGTCATGTTAACGGAGCAGGAAAAAGCCGACCTGGCAAAAACTACAAATGAGTGCCAAGAGAAGCTGAAGGAGGTCAAGAGGTTGCTCCAGAAGACTCTTTGGGTCAATTTTGGAAGTAGTGAAATGTCTATAGCACTACAAGCAGCAGAGGCAGCATGCGAACGCGTCGCTGCTATGCAACCAAACATTAACCAGGAAGCGTATCAATTCATGCTGGACCAACTCAAAGGGTTGGTAGGAACAGCAAAGGACACGCATGGCCGATGGAAACAGTGGGCCCCACCAGAGGCTCAGGGGGAGCTTCAGAGGCATGTGAGAGGGCTCGAACTTCACGTCCCCTTGATGGTCTCCCGAAAGGCTGACTTCATACAAGCAACCATAAAGGAGGATACTGATAGACAAGCCCAGGTGGGAGCTACATCTAATTATCGGATACCAACCATCAAGTTGAAGCCAACAGCCCTCCCCAAGTTTGGTGGCATCAAACGTGATTTTCACAGGTGGAAGAAGGACTGGGAAGCGCTGCAGAGTCAGGGAGAGCCAACAGGCTCAAAAGAAGTGAAAAAGGTCCAGCTACTAGACAGCCTGGAGGATAAGATCACACGCGACCTTCGGCTCACGGCTTACAACACATCTGATGACATCTTCCGTGTGCTAGAGAACCGCTACGGCAACCAAACATCCATTGCCATAGAAATAGTGGAGGAGATACAGAAGATGCCAGCTGTCAAAAGTCACCAGCCACGGAAAATCGTCGACTTAATTCAAGCTGTGGAAAAAGCACTTCAAGATTTGAGTGACCTTGGAGACACAGGTGCTATAAAAAATCCCCTTGTGACTAAGTCCATTGAAAGTAAACTCCCGGAGACACTCAAGAAGGAATGGCTTATGTATGCAGCTGACAAGAGGAATGATGTGACTTCAAGAGATCGGTTCGACAGTCTCTTGGCATTCCTCAAAGACCAGGAGAGCATATATGAACAGCTTGAGCAACTGAAGGAGGAAGAGCCAAGCAAGAGAGAAACCAAGGTGGAGCCGAGATATGCCAGAACCAAGTCAACCAAATCAAGCAACGACCAGGAAGGGTGTGTGGTCTGCAGGGATGTAAAACACAAGAGGAAGATCTATTTTTGCAGACAGTTCCGAGCGCTGAGACTAGCAGAGAAGAGAGCTGCAGTAAAAAGGTTGGGAGCATGTAAGAGATGTTTGGAGGTTCATGGCGAGGGCTCACAGTGCAAACCTGGATTCCTGTGCAGAAACCAGGACTGCAAGGATGCAGATACTCCTGAGCACCACTTCTATCTGTGCCCCAACGCTGAGGCAAGGAAAAGCAGCGATGGTCAGAAGAGGAGCAGGTTTGGTCCGGAAGGGGATAAAGGCAGGAGGAAGTACACGGAGGAGCAGGAGGATTTCTTCGGGAAACTCTCACCTGAATTGGCAAACCAATGCCGAAATGTGTTTTCCAATACTGCATCCAGGGCTTTCAATACTGTCAAAGACCAACCAAGCCTTTTAGGGGAAAGCGGACTTCAAGAGCTGCCAGTACTGATGATGCTTGTCGAGGTCACAGCAAACGCTGGGCAGAAAATTGGAACATTAATCGATTTGGCTTCTGACACCAATTACATAACCCACAAGACTGCAAGCAGGCTAAACCTCAAAAATGAAGAAGTCACACTTGTCGTCCATGGAGTTGGGGGCATGGAGGTTCGTGTAGAGACGAAACGATACCTCCTCAAGATCAGAGTGAAAACACCAAAAGGCACTCTCAGAGCCCACCAATTGGTGTGTTATGGACTGGACAGCATTGCAGAGATACACAAACATGTGGAACCAAAGAAGCTCCAGAGATTCTTCCCAGATGCACCGCTGGATGAACTCCGGAGACCTAAAGAGATAAGTCTGCTCATTAGCCACAAAGAAGGTCAACTAGCGCCACAGAGGATCAGAGCTCTTGGAGACCTTGTGCTGTGGGACGGTCCACTGGGGAAAACAGTGGGAGGAACGCATCCTGAACTCTTTGAAGAACTCACCGTGTCAGCTCACATGTCGAAGACACACTTCGCAAGGTCGATGAGAGCAGCGGCTGCAAGATATGAGGAACAACTCACCAGCATGGTCCCAGAGCGTCCGCTGGCAAATAATCAAGGCACCATCCAGCTCTGTGAATCAAGCACTTCAGCCATCAACCAAGCCTTTTTAAAGTGGTGGAGATGGGACAGCATCGGCGCAGGATGTGAGCCAAAGTGTGGAGGCTGCCGCTGTGGGAACTGTCAGCCGGGTGGCAAAGAAATGACCCTTGCCGAGGAGCGAGAACTCCAAGTGGTGAAAGATGGTCTCACCTACGTCACAGGAGACGCCCACAGCAAAGAACCACACTGGCATACCAGATATCCATGGGTAGAGGACCCAGACTCCCTGCCGAACAATAAAAGGACTGTGGAGGCCACATTCCTCAGGACGGAAAAGCAACTGGCCAAAGAACCTGAATGGAAAGTTGCCTATGCTGCTCAAGTCCATGACATGATAGATCGGAAAGCTGCAACCAAGTTATCCAGAGACACAGTGATCAACTGGCATGGGCCAGTATGGTATGTGAGTCACCTCATTGCTCCAAACCCCCACTCTGTCACAACCCCTGTGAGACTTGTTTGGAACAGTAGTCAGAAGTTCAGAGGTGTGAGCCTGAACGACCTACTGATGAAAGGCCCGGATGTCCTCAACCAGATTCGTGCAGTGCTCCTGAGATTCAGGGGTGGAGTGCATGCTGCTCTGGGGGACATAAAGAAGATGTACAACTCAGTCTGGCTGGAAGAAAAGGAGATGCACCTGCATAGATTCCTTTGGCGTGATTCAGAGGACGAAGAGCTGGGGGAATATGCAATCACCAGGGTAAACATCGGTGACAAGCCAGCAGGATGCATCGCACAGCTTGCAATGCGTGAAACTGCCAACCTCCCACCTTTCACTCACCTCAAAGAGGAACGGCAGGTTATTCAAGAAGACAGCTACGTTGATGACATTCTCACGTCCCACAATGACTTAGACCAGCTGAAAACCATCACAGCGAATGTGCAACAGATTCTGAAAGCTGGCGGGTTCGAGCTCAAACCTTGGGTTTATTCTGAGCAAAGTGGGAGGAAAGAGTGCAGTGACAAGCTGGAAAAGGCTGTGGAAAAGACCATGGTCTTACCAAACCAGATGCGAGACGAGGATAATAAAGCACTCGGCCTTGGATACATGGTAGAAGAGGACAAACTCCATGTCATGGTGGGAATAAACTTCTCAAAGAGAAAGAAAAAGATGAGACTCAGCCAAAACCTTCTGCAGGAGCAGATAAGAGCCCAAACACCCAACCCCCTGACTCGGCGAGCACTGCTGAGCCAAGTGTCAGGGCTGTATGATCCAGTCGGCCTGGTAACTCCCATCAAGCAGAAGGGAGCTATCCTGGTACGTAGGGCATTCCAGGAAGCAAAGGGTGGAAGTGCACCTGTAAAGGACTCATGGGATACAGCGCTCTCAGATGCACTCAGGGAGGACGCAATAAAGCTCTTTGAGGAGTACGGCCAACTTGCCAAAGTCAAGTTCACCAGAGCACTGACTCCCCCAAGCTTTACTGATGGTCCCCTGGCGATCACATGCTCTGATGGTAGCGAGCATACTTATGGAGCAGTGATGTACCTCCGATGGAGTTCAGACCAGGGCCCGGTCATCCGGCTGGTGGAGTCCAAAGCAAAACTTACTCCTTTGGATCAAGGAGGGGATGCTGTCAAAGCAGAAATGTGTGGAGCAGTGTTTGCCTCACGGCTGAAAAAGTACTTTGAACTGCACAGCCGAATCCAGATTCAGAGGTGGTACCATTTTGTTGATAGCCAGACCATCCTTGGTGCAATACAACGGGAAAGCTATGGCTATCAAACATTCTTCGCAAATAGGATCGGGGAGATTCAAAGCAACACAAGGGTCCAGGATTGGTGGTGGATTCCTGGCCCACAAAACATTGCCGACATTATAACAAGAGGAGCCAGCCATCAAGATCTCGATAAGGACTCAGAGTGGCAAAAAGGTCCAAAGTTTCTAAGCTTGCCAGTGGAGGAGTGGCCAATCACATCAGCCAAAGAACTCGCAGCCACTGCCAGGGAGAACGTCACAAAACTTCAAAAAAAGGCATATGCTGCTGCACTGACCAGAGCTCAGGCTAAGAAGCAGCAAGTGGAACACAAACTGAAACAGGAGGCACAAACGGAGCAAAGGAGGCTACCTGCAGGGTCTGCAATCCAAACGCTGGTGGATGTCAGGAGATACAGCACTCTGAGCCGCCTGGTAAAGACAGTTGCATGGATCTGGAGAGCAGCTAAACAGTTTGGCAAAGGAAGTCAAGCCGTGGAGAGTCCAAAGTGGGAGGCAATCTCCTCCACAGGAGTCATCTCTGTAAGGGAACGAGAGGATGCCCTGAGAGACATTTTTCTTGCAGCGCAAGAAAACACAACCTTCCCTGGCACTACGTTAGACAGGCTTGTGGTCCACAAAGACAAAGACACTGGGCTACTGGTCTGTGGAGGCCGAGTACAAAGCTTCAAGGAAGCTCAAGTTAGCATCCCCCTCTTACCCTATGACGCCTGGGTGTCCAAGCTGATAGCTCGAGAGGCCCACAATGAAGGTCATGAGGGAGTAGCTGGAACCCTCCTAAAAATGAGGAGGAAGGCATGGGTCATTAAAGGGAGGAGAATCGCACAAAAAGTTGTTGATGGTTGCATGGTCTGCAGGAAAGGAAAAGCAAAGACGTGTCAACAAGTAATGGCTGACTTGCCGCCAGAAAGGACTGAACCTGCTGCGCCATTTGAGTTCACATCAGTTGACCTCTTTGGCCCTTACCAAGTTAAAGATGACGTCAAGAAAAGAGTGACACTTAAGGTCTGGGGAGTTGTCTTTTGCTGCATGGCAAGCAGAGCCATTCACACCGAGCTGGCAAACACCCTGTCAACTGAAAGCTTCCTAATGGCTTATCAAAGGTTCACAGCAATCAGAGGTCATCCAAGAAAGATGTGGTCGGACCCAGGCACCAATTTTATTGGAGCAAAACCAGTCCTGGAGGAGCTCTACAGGGTTTTGGACCTAGACAAAGCAAACCTTGAAGAGACCGCAGCAAGGAATGGAACTGAGTGGCAGTGGAAAATCCATCCAGCCGATTCTCCACACAGGAATGGTGCTGCAGAAGCTGCTGTGCGGATTGTAAAGAGGGCATTCCAGAATCTTGGGAATGAGGCTTCACTAAGCTACAGTGAGTTCCAGACAACTCTTTACATCGCAGCCAACCTAGCAAATGAGCGTCCAATTGACGCAAGAGTACAGAGCAAAGAGGACTGCATTCAGTATGTCACACCCAACACTCTCCTACTGGGCCGGGCCTCTCAAAGTGGGGACTTGAAAACCTTTGACTTTCACAACTACCCGTACAAAAGACTGAGAGCTATGCAGTCGGAGGTGACCAAGTTCTGGAGGAGCTGGAGCCAACTCGCTGGTCCAAACTTATTTGTCCGAAGCAAATGGCATACTGAACAAAGGAATGTTGCCATTGGAGATGTTGTGTGGCTGTGTGACCAGAATGCGCTACGAGGGCAGTTCAAGCTTGGCAGAGTCATCAGCACGACTCCAGATGATAAAGGCGTTGTAAGGGACGTCAATGTAAGAGTTTTCCCAAGCTACTGTGTCCCTGTCACGAGAGCTCTGAAAGGCAAGTCAATTCCCAAAATCAGGAGGGAAAAGATCCAAGCCACCGTCCTTCACAGGGACGTCAGGCGGCTCGTTGTCCTATTACCTGCAGAGGAACAGGCAGAAAGTCAAACGCAGCAGGGAAAGGAGAACCAAGTTTGCCTTTGAAGCTGTCGATCTTCACACCGTTTCCAGGCGAAGATCGAGTGGGAGGTGTGAAGTCAAACTAAAGACATAATTAATAAACTCATGTTGCAAACCGGAAAGGAACCTTTCGGCAGTCCGAGTTGCCGCACGGACTATAAAAGAGGTGGCACACAACATCAATAAGGAAGTGAAGCGAAGCCGCAAACTGAAGCAATGCTTAGCGCAAAAACATCCAACCCCGTGCAAACAAATCTACAAACGCCAGAGAGGCAGCCGGTAAGACACCAAGCCCATCAGGAGACCCAGCGGACAATTGAAATTAAATGTTTGTGCAGGCGATAGCCGCTACTGTTAGCCACGGGGCCGAACCGGCAGTGCGGTCGTTAACCTTATAAATGCCAGTGTGTGTCATGTTTGATTCTCATTCATAATTTAATGATGTCATGATTGTTTAGTGAGCTTATATGTTGCAGATAAATTAGTTAAAATGATTATGATATTATATTATTGTGGTGGCATTATTTAAATTAAGTAAATGTAAAATATTTAAAATCTGAAATTAACTTAATGAAATCCCTAAATGCATTAATAATAACAGTGGGAGAATTTATGTTGCACTTTGTTTAATTTAAGAGGAAAAAGGAAATAATTGTTAAAAATGTATATTTTCCAGAACATTGTAAAAACAACCTTTTTCTTGTTTATTGTTTCAAAAGGTTTTTCACCTACCTGCTTGCTTGCAAACTACTTGCTTACTTGCAAAGTACCTACTTACCTGAAACCTTGAAATCACAAAATAAAAGAAGATAAGAGGAAAAGAAAAGTGTGGTTATTGAGTGAAGTCCAGCAACTCTGGGTAGATGTCCAACTCCTTCAAGTGGAGATTGCACAAAGAAGGGGAGAACTTGACAGTGTGTGTGTGTGTGTGTGTGTGTGTGTGTGTGTGTGTGTGTGTGTGTGTGTGTGTTGAAGCCCAGAGCAGCAGCAGAGAGCAGACTCCCCTGGACCCAGCTGTGTCTCCATGAAGAGTGACCACTCTATGCATATACCTGTTGGGTTTAAAGATGGAAATCAGTCTATTGAGAAGAGGTGAGTGTATATCAGAGATTATAAAATACAGCATCTATCAAACGTCCATAAATCCTGGTTCTTGTTTTTCTCGAAGAGTCCAGCAGCAGAGAGCAGACTCCCCTGGACCCAGCTGTGTCTCCATGAAGAGTGACCTGAGGATCACTGAGGCACTGATGAGGATTTCTTCAGGGGTGAAGGATCGGGAGTGTCGAAGGCTAGAGCGATTCAATAGGTGGAGATAATCTGTTCCATGATGTGGTTTAAATGGTGGTAATGAGAGGAGGGATAAGGCTGTTTTAGTGATGTGGTTGACATGGTGATAATGAGAGGAGGGATAAGGCTGTTTTAGTGATGTGGTTGACATGGTGATAATGAGAGGAGGGATAAGGCTGTTTTAGTGATGTGGTTGACATGGTGATAATGAGAGGAGGGATAAGGCTGTTTTAGTGATGTGGTTGACATGGTGGTAATGAGAGGAGGGATAAGGCTGTTTTAGTGATGTGGTTGACATGGTGATAATGAGAGGAGGGATAAGGCTGTTTTAGTGATGTGGTTGACATGGTGATAATGAGAGGAGGATAAGGCTGTTTTAGTGATGTGGTTGACATGGTGATAATGAGAGGAGGGGTAAGGCTGTTTTAGTGATGTGGTTGACATGGTGGTAATGAGAGGAGGGATAAGGCTGTTTTAGTGATGTGGTTGACATGGTGTGATCCTGGTTCTTGTTTTTCTAGAAGAGTCCAGCAGCAGAGAGCAGACTCCCCTGGACCCAGCTGTGTCTCCATGAAGAGTGACTGGTCTATGGATAAACCTCCTGTCTTTAAAGATGGACGCCCCTCCAGAGAGGAGAGGTAGGAGTTTCAAACAGACCATGACAACAGACCAGTTGGTTGTTATCAGACTCTACTGATACTCTCTCTCACAATCAATCATTAATTAACTGAAGAGGATTACAGTTTACCTGTACTCCTTACACACACACACACACAGTATGAATCCCACACAAGGGGAATCTCTTGTTATTGCAGCTCAAAAAGAGACATTAAGTGATAAATAAAAAATACAAAATAAATGTAAAAATTAAATAAAGATACAAAATGTAGAATAATAACTAAATAAATACAATTACACAGAATACTTGCACAGTATAAATATAAACTCTCTCTCTCTCTTTAGTGATGTGGTTGACATGGTGATAATGAGGAGGGATAAGGGTGTTTTAGTGATGTGGTTGACATGGTGATAATGAGAGGAGGGATAAGGCTGTTTTAGTGATGTGGTTGACATGGTGGTAATGAGGTTGTTTTAGTGATGTTGTTGACATGGTGGTAATGAGAGGAGGGATAAGGCTGTTTTAGTGATGTGGTTGACATGGTGATAATGAGAG
The DNA here is from genome assembly GCF_964030765.1 of Micromesistius poutassou. Taxonomy (NCBI): domain Eukaryota; kingdom Metazoa; phylum Chordata; class Actinopteri; order Gadiformes; family Gadidae; genus Micromesistius; species Micromesistius poutassou. The sequence continues at coordinate 15,679 of NW_028178159.1, read as the reverse complement.
GAGGGATAAGGCTGTTTTAGTGATGTGGTTGACATGGTGTGATCCTGGTTCATGTTTTTCTAGAAGAGTCCAGCAGCAGAGAGCAGACTCCCCTGGACCCAGCTGTGTCTCCATGAAGAGTGACTGGTCTATGGATATACCTCCTGTCTTTAAAGATGGACGCCCCTCCAGAGAGGAGAGGTAGGAGTTTCAAACAGACCATGACAACAGACCAGTTGGTTGTTATCAGACTCTACTGATACTCTCTCTCACAAACAATCATTAACTAACTGAAGAGGATTACAGTTTACCTGTACTCCTTATGCACACACACACACACACACACACACACACACACACACACACACACACACACACACACACACACACACACACACACACACACACACACAGTATGAATCCCACACAAGGGGAATCTCTCTTGTTATTGCAGCTCAAAAAGAGACATTAAGTGATAAATAAAAAATACAAAATAAATGTAAAAGTTAAATAAAGATACAAAACGTAGAATAATAACTAAATAAATACAATTACACAGAATACTTGCACAGTATAAATATAAACTCTCTCTCTCTCTTTAGTGATGTGGTTGACATGGTGATAGTGAGAGGAGGGATAATGCTGTTTCAGTGATGTGGTTGACATGGTGATAATGAGAGGAGGGATAAGGCTGTTTTAGTGATGTGGTTGACATGGTGATAATGAGAGGAGGATAAGGCTGTTTTAGTGATGTGGTTGACATGGTGATAATGAGAGGAGGGATAAGGCTGTTTTAGTGATGTGGTTGACATGGTGGTAATGAGGTTGTTTTAGTGATGTTGTTGACATGGTGGTAATGAGAGTAGGGATAAGGCTGTTTTAGTGATGTGGTTGACATGGTCTGATCCTGGTTCATGTTTTTCTAGAGGAGTCCAGCAGCAGAGAGCAGACTCCCCTGGACCCAGCTGTGTCTCCATGAAGAGTGACCACTCTATGAATCCACCTGTTAAGTTTAAAGATGGAAATCAGTCTATTGAGAAGAGGTGAGGATTTATCAGATATTATAAAGATACAGCTTCTATCAAACGTCCATAAATCCTGGTTCTTGTTTTTCTAGAAGAGTCCAGCAGCAGAGAGCAGACTCCCCTGGACCCAGCTGTGTCTCCATGAAGAGTGACAGCTCTATGTGGACACCTCCTGTCTTTAAAGATGGACGCCCCTCCAGAGAGGAGAGGTAGGAGTTTCAAACAGACCATGACAACAGACCAGTTGGTTGTTATCAGACTCTACTGATACTCTCTCTCACAAACAATCATTAACTAACTGAAGAGGATTACAGTTTACCTGTACTCCTTACACACACACACACACACACACACACACACACACACACACACACACACACACACACACACACACACACACACACACACACACACACACACACACACACACACACACACACACACACACACACACTCAAAAGTACAGCGAAAAAGAGATTAAGTGATAAAAATACAAAATAAATATAAAAATGTAATAAAGATACAAACCTTAGAATAATAACTAAATAAATACAATTACACAGGATTCTTGGACAGTATAAATATACACTCTCTCTCTCTCTCAGACAGACAGACAGACAGACAAAGTTTACTGTGTCTGTTTATTGTGTTCATTGTGTGTGTGTTCTCTCCACAGACAACCCCACCAGGGGTCAAAGGTTACCAGGGATCTGTCTGCACAGCATCAAATAGAGCTGATCAAGGTGTGTAAATGTCCACCAAGACATGAACATGAGAAAGCATCTCTTGTGGAGCTAATAGTCTCCAGGCTTCCCTCTTCAGACCAGCGGGACGTGAATCCAGGACAGATGCTTCTGATGTCCTCAGTTAGTTCAGAGTAAAGTTCTCCTTGATGTTTGTTCTGTTCCAGAGGGCTGAGGAGAACGCACACGCTTTTCTAGACAAGGAGCTGAAGAAGCTCTGGAGGGTTCTCTACCCAGATTACCCACAATGCTCAGAGAGTCAGAGGGAGGAGGAGGAGGTGGATGGTAAGAAGGAGGAGCAGAGGAGGCGCGCCATAGAGGGAGTGGTGGACATCACAAAGCTCTGCCTGTTGGAGATGAACCAGGAGGAACTGGCTGACACAGTGTGGGGCGGTAAGAGACTCGTATTTTGAAGACAGAGGAGACCATTATGTTGAAGGGCAGAAGATACTCTTATCTTGAAAACAGAGAGGAACTACTATTTTTGAAGAGCAGAACGAGAATATTTGTTCCGTTCAGACTAATTGACATAATGTGACACTTCTAAATTTCGACCTTCAATGTGCAGATACCTCTTGGGGGTTAAATGGTTTGATCCAGGTATAGAGGGTTATTGTGGGGGTATCAGGTGAAATAGTTTGATCCAGATATGTAGGGTTAATGGGGGTATGAGGTTAAATGGTTTGATCCAGATATGTAGGGTTATTGTGGGGGTATCAGGTTAAATGGTTTGATCCAGATATGTAGGGTTATTGTGGGTCAGGTTAAATAATGTAAAACAATGTACTTGTTATGACCTCTCCTTCTTGCAAATCTTTACTGTATATGAGACACGCAAATCAAGAATGGGGTTTATCTGGAACAACCAGGAAGACCAACGGCAGGACATCGGGTGGGCCAGCCTCGCAATGGGCCGTTGGACCATAGCGTTACTCCCTAAACTATGAAAAATAAACAGCGCTAATACCACCAAATAAAACTGAAAACAGAACTACCAGATCTCCCCCTAAAAGTAACAACATTATTTTATTTACCATGATAGGGGCGACATTAGCTCAGGAGGTAGAGCGGGTTGACTGGTAACCAAAAGGTTGCGTCACTTGTCTCACTACAACGCTTTTGCGTAACTAACGGGAGATCATAAAAAATCAAAAAAACAAAATACATTGACCAGGTACTTTGGCGTTCGCCACCTGCAAAGAAAAAGGCAAACGGAGCCGGAGCAGAAGAAAATCAATTTTTCGAAGTTGCTCCAAGATGTGCCGTGGCTCGAAACGAATGATAAGCACAATGAAATGCGCTTATCACCGCGCACACACACCGGAGAACTGTGCAAAATCCGCTGATCTCAACGTCTGTTACTGGGAGATATTCAATCGCTCCATGGCCAAGTTGCTGCAGTTTGATAAGAAAAAAAAAAGGTGGAGCAAAAGACACTGCTGTGCTTAAGAAGTCGTGTATTGAAAAGGGAATGTCCTTTGTGAAACTGAGTAGGGGGGTGTGTACCAAACACCATCTCCTGGTACTCACCTAGTCACCTACCGAGTAATTCACTAAAATAGTTATGTGCAACCCTGAGTATAAGTAAGTAAGTAAAGTGGGAGAAAGATTGCAGGGGGCTCCCTTCTTCTTTGTGGCCCTCATAAAGCCCTCCCTGTCTTTTGGATGAGGGGAGCCGAGTATAGAAGGGTTTATAGTTTTAGGGATCCACTTGAAGACTGCTAAGTAAACCAGGTTCATCTCAGAAGGCTGTCAGGAGTTGGAATGAGGGTCACATGGATTTCCCTCAGAATGTGGCCCTTCATTGACTGTGCTTCTTTCCATACTGATTACAGTCATGTAGGCAAGATAATGCTTTGGCTTTAGAGATGCAGGACTATCTTGTGATATCAGCATAGCAAGCTACTTTCCGCTATCATTATTACGATCATTAGACCAATCATATTGCTATGGAAATATCAAAATAATCCTATACATTTTGAATCTAGAACATGCAGTCCTTGTCACAACCAGCTTCTCCGACCACAAATGAAGCCACTAAATATCATGAAGTTGATCATTGACCAGAACATTTTGACATGTTTGCAATGATTCCACCATCCACTAACTGATGCCTCCTGTTTTCTCATTTAGGATCTGCTGCTGTCGAGTGCCAACATAAAATCAAGTCTCATTTGAAGAAGAAGTTCAAGTGTGTGTTTGAGGGAATCCCTAAAGCAGGACAGCCAACAGGTCTGAATGACTTCTTCACAGAGCTCTTCATCACAGAGAGAGGCAGTGGAGAGGTCAACCAGGAACATGAGGTCAGACTGATTGAAACAGCTTCCAGGAGACCGGCCAAGGAGGAAATAACAATCAAATGTGAAGACATCTTTAAACCCTTACCTGGACAAGATAAACCAATCAGAACAATAATGACAACTGGAGTGGCCGGCATTGGTAAAACCGTCTTAACACACAAGTTCACTCTGGACTGGGCTGAAGGCAAAGCCAACCATGACATACACTTCACATTTCTCCTCACTTTCAGAGAGCTGAATTTACTGAAAGGGAAAGAGTTTAGCTTGGTGGAACTTCTTCATCACTTCTTTATTGAGACCAAAGAAGCAGGAATCTGCAGATATGGCCAGTTCCAAGTTGTCTTCATCTTGGATGGTCTGGATGAGTGTCGACTTCCTCTGGACTTCCAGAACAACCAGACCTGGACTGATGCCACAAAGCCGACCTCAGTGGACGTGCTGCTGACAAACCTCATCAGGGGCGACCTGCTTCCCTCCGCTCACATCTGGATAACAACACGCCCTGCGGCAGCCAATCAGATCCCTTCTGAGTGTGTTGACATGGTAACAGAGGTGAGAGGGTTCACCGACCCACAGAAGGAGGAGTACTTCAGGAAGAGATTCAGAGATGAGAAGATGGCCAGCACAATCATCTCCCACGTCAAGAAATCACGAAGCCTCCACATCATGTGTCACATCCCAGTCTTCTGTTGGATCACTGCTACAGTTCTGGAGGACATCTTCAAAAAATCCCAGATAGAAGAGATGCCCAATACTGTGACTCAGATGTACAGCCAGTTTCTGAGGGTTCAGTCTGTACATGGGGACAGGAAGTACCATGGGAGAGCTGAAACTGATCCAGACTGGAGTCCAGAGAGCAGGAAGATCATTGTTTCTTTGGGAAAACTGGCTTTTAATCAGCTGGAGAAAGGCAACCTGATCTTCTACGAGGCAGACCTGGCAGAGTGTGGCTTCGATATCATAGCAGCCTCAGTGTACTCAGGAGTGTTCACCCAGATCTTTAAAGAGGAGCGTGTGTTGTACCAGGACAAGGTGTTCTGCTTTGTCCATCTGAGCATCCAGGAGTTTCTGGCTGCCCTTTATGTCTTTCTGTCCTTCATCAACAATGGTGTCAATCTGCTCTCAGGACAACGACAATCCCTGAGGTCTATTCTTGTTCAAAAGAAACAAACAGAAAAAAGAAAGCTCAAACTCTACCGGAGTGCTGTGGACAAGTCCTTACAGAGTGAGAACGGACACCTGGACTTGTTCCTACGCTTCCTTCTGGGCCTCTCTCTGGAGACCAATCACATTCTCCTACAAGGTCTGCTTGGACAGACAGGAAAGGTTCATGTAAGCTCATGTACCAATGAGGAAACTGTGTCTTACATCAAGGAGAAGATAGGTGGAGATCTTTCCCCAGAGAGAAGTATCAATCTGTTCCACTGTCTGAATGAGCTGAATGACCATTCTCTAGTGGAGGAGATCCAACAGTACCTGACATCAGGAAGGCTCTCCGGAGAATCTCTCTCCCCTGCTCAGTGGTCCGCTCTGGTCTTCATCCTACTGACATCAGAAGAGGAGCTGGACATATTTGACCTGAAGAAATACTCTGCTTCAGAGGAGGGTCTTCTGAGGCTGCTGCCAGTGGTCAAAGCCTCTAAAACATCTCTGTAGGTTTACTAATAACATGTATTACAATACACACTACACAATATACATTAAACTGGAATATATGGTTAAAATAATATGAAAAATAATAAATAAATTTGAACATTTATACATCTAATTATTTAGTATTCTTTGTTAAACTAATTACATTCCTTCACTATGGAATGACTTAACGATTTAAGTTATTTTAATCACAGTTCCTAACATGTTATGTTTATTTTGTGTGAAGGTTGAATGGCTGTCATCTGTCAGAGAGATGCTGTGAAGCTCTGGCCTCAGTTCTCAGCTCCAACTCCTCTAGTCTGAGAGAGCTGGACCTGAGTACCAATGATCTGCAGGATTCAGGAGTGAAGCTGCTCTCTGCTGGACTGGGGAGTCCACACTGTACACTGGAAACTCTCAGGTCAGTTATCAGCCTCTTCTTCAAACTGTGTCTTGGGGTTGTTGTCTAAGGGATGGTCCACGACTAGGTTGGCTGTTATAGAATACATGACAAGGTATATATTTTGTTTCATGTAACTCTGGCTGGCTGATGTGAGGGCTAGGGTAGGGCTGAACGATTTGGGGAAATATTCTAATTGTGATTATTCTGACCTATATTGTGATTGCGATTTAGTATGCAACTTTTCTTTTTAAAGTTCCTTATGTTCTGTATTATTCACTAAACAAGCAATACATCATTCTTTAGTATGATCAACACAACATTGGAAGCAGTCAACATATAAACTGCTATTTCCTTTAGGCCAGGCCTATCTGTTGAGATGAATTGATATAACATCTTTATTTAACTATTGAATTGTAAAAGAAAAACACAAATCTTACTGATCTCCAGTCAGTAACAGTAAAAAAGCTAAAATAAAATAAAAAGCCTAATCGCAGCCTTTGCGATTTACAATCCTTGTTCTGTTACATTGCGAAGTCGGTTTGAATTAGATTGATTAATTTGATTAATCGTTCAGCCCTAGGTTAGGGGTTGACCTGTTAACTGCTAGTATGTTATGTATGTTATACGTTATGTAACTCTGGTCAGCTGATGAGAGCTGAGGAGTTGTCATTAGTGTAGACATGGTGATGAGGCTTTAGCCGTGCTGTGATCTGAATATAATGCACCCCTCACCACTAAAACATCACTGGCCGTGGTAAAGTGAAACATATTGAACAGTAAAGATGTCCTTTGTTAATGTGGCGGTGTGGAGGCTCTCAATGTGAATCTTAGGTTGCTCGACAACGCCACCTTGGGAATTGCACCCAAGGAATTATTATATATTATTTTACATTGATCAAAAACACAGGTTCGTTCCACTCGACACGTGGTTCCCAGTTTACAAAAATACTTTGTTTAATAAAATATATATATTATCACAAAAATGAGCATTCATCCCAACTAATAAACAAGGAGCCTAATCAGGGGCTGAGGCCTACTGGTGGGGAAAGAGCAGGTGAAGGGGAAGGGGACTCAACAGGAATAAATTAAAGGGAAAGGGTTCACCCAGACACACGTGGCAGTCACACACTGGCATCACCAAATCCAAGGAAGCACAGCACACAAGAATGAGGGACACCACCACCCACGTCACCAGCACCACCACCAGCCTGCAGCCACTGAGAAGGAAACAAAAAGGAAGTTACAACGGAAATAATTAACCCAAAATGTATGAAGCAATATACAACATAAAGCAGGAAATAGTTCACAAAATAAACTTAACAAAACAATTTACTTAATCAAAATAATAAAGTACAGAAAACAAAACAAAATTAAGGGATTAACTCCTCAAAATCATTGGGCTCAAATTAAAGGGATAAACAGGTTAAAGGTGTGGTGTCGGCAGTCCACCATGCAAGCCGGCTGTAGCCAAAAGCCAGCAACAGCAGCACCACCAAGCAGCACAGAGCAGCAAGGAATAAGTGGCTGCCGGAGACAAAGCAAGGGACAACGTTGTATATAGCAGCAGAGACAAACAGTGTGATTAGCAGCAGAGACAAACAGCAGACAAAGCTATAGACAAAAGCTGTGTACAAAGCAGCAGCGGCCCCAATCAGCTGGTGGCGGAGTCAGATAAATCAGATAAATCTATAGATTTCGGCCAGCTGATGAGCGTTCCCTGTCAATAAACATAAAATTAGTATGGCTAAGCTACATTTATCAAGGCTTTTGGAGGCTAGATTTAAGGTAGTATACCCGTTTTCAAAGTCAAACCTGCACAGGGAGAGGGAGGGAGAGAGAGAGACACACGGAAGGGGACATCTACCTGTGACCACACTAGCATTAGCTACAGGATAGCATTCGGTGTAACACAGAGAGAGAGGACACTTACCGCTCGAGAGAACCAGCGACTAAACGGAGTAAAACAGTAAACAGTAAACTGACCCGGAAATGATGCATCAGTGAGAGCACAAGAAGGAGGGCCGTACTTATGTACTGCCGCCCTAGTGGTCAGCTGATGCAATTAACTGCAGCAAGGCAACCCTATTTCTATTCTGCTACATTAACATCATATTAGTTTGGTGTAGTGCTGCTCATGTCCGATGCATTTCTGTTGATCTTTTCCCTGCTGACAAAACACTCCCTGGTTCTACACAATGTTAGAACATGTGAAGAAATGGTCTTAGCGTACCAAACACAGCGGACTTCTCCTGACTCTAACAGAACAATATCTCATTGTCCTCCATATGGAATGAATACACTTTCTAAATGTGTTTAATTTGGTACAAACTGCTAGATAGAATAAATGGTGTGTGTGTGTGTGTGTGTGTGTGTGTGTGTGTGTGTGTGTGTACACAGGTTGTCTGGCTGCCTGGTCACACAGGAAGGCTGTGCTTCTCTGGCCTCAGCTCTGAGCTCCAACCCCTCCCATCTGAGAGAGCTGGACCTGAGCTACAATCACCCAGGAGACTCTGGAGCTGCGCTGCTCTCTGCTGGACTGGAGGATCCACACTGGAGACTGGACACTCTCAGGTATGGAGAGGACAGCTCACCATTCAGGGACAAAGTCTCCTACAAGGGTTCAAGCCGCTGCTAGATGAAGTGTTTTCAAAACGCAGTTGTAACGCATGTTGTGTAGAAAGTGATGAGACGGCAGATTAGGATTCAGTCGACTTTTATAGAATTATATTTATTGATAGTGCAACACATTAACATTTGGCGTATTGCTGTGTTTGGCACTAACTGAATTAATGTGTTGGTTTAAAACCAGACGTTTGAGTGTGTTTGTTTTTTGATTGGCCAATGATTGGTTAGCATAGAGCTGGATGTTAACATGGAGCCAGGCATGATGAGTCAGTAAATTAGGATTACTTTTATAAAATATTTATTGATAGTGAGTGCAACACACTCATATTTGGCGTGGCCTAGCATGGAGCTAGGCGTAAGCGTGGAGCTGGGGGTTAGCATGCAGCTAGGCCTTAACATTGAGGTGGTCGATAGCGGTTGTAGGTTTCCCGCCAAAAAGCCAACGATTGTATTGGCGCGGAGTGTGTGACCCACGCAGTCAGCTGACGAGGTTAGCTGTCTGTCCTTAATCAGTTAACAACGTTACGAACCACCGAGCCATCAGCGAGTTCTGGTTGATTATGTGCTTAATCACGAGTGAATAATAATACTAACGTGATACTAACATGAATGCAGCAGAGCCATCTGCACACTCTCTCTTTGTTAACATGTGACTAATGTTTCCCTATCTAAAGACAACATGCTGCTCTCTCTTTGTTAACATGTGAATAATGTTTCCCTGTTTAAAGACAACATGCTGCTCTCTCTTTGTTAACATGTGAATGTTTCCCTGTCTAAAGACAACATGCTGCTCTCTCTTTGTTAACATGTGAATAATGTTTCCTGTTTAAAGACAACATGCTGCTCTCTTTGTTAACATGTGAATAATGTTTCCTGTTTAAAGACAACATGCTGCTCTCTCTTTGTTAACATGTGAATAATGTTTCCCTGTCTAAAGACAACATGCTGCTCTCTCTTTGTTAACATGTGAATAATGTTTCCTGTTTAAAGACAACATGCTGCTCTCTCTTTGTTAACATGTGAATAATGTTTCCTGTTTAAAGACAACATGCTGCTCTCTTTGTTAACATGTGAATAATGTTTCCTGTTTAAAGACAACATGCTGCTCTCTCTTTGTTAACATGTGAATAATGTTTCCCTGTCTAAAGACAACATGCTGCTCTCTCTTTGTTAACATGTGAATAATGTTTCCTGTTTAAAGACAACATGCTGCTCTCTCTTTGTTAACATGTGAATAATGTTTCCCTGTCTAAAGACAACATGCTGCTCTCTCTTTGTTAACATGTGAATAATGTTTCCCTGTCTAAAGTCAACATGCTGCTCTCTCTTTGTCTCCCCAGTGTGGAGCACGGTGGAGTGTGGAGGCTGAAACCAGCTCCACAGAGATGTAAGTGTCTGTTTTGTTTGATTCATCTCAACACACACTAACTTTAGAGATGGAAAGTCCATCCACACTGCGTGCTCCCACGTAAATGGCTACCGTAAACAATATAATAGAGGAGCCAACACTCCAGGGATAGATATTTAAACCCGCCACACGCCATATAAATGGCATATAATAATCACTTTGAGAGACGTATTCCTTTGAGACATTTCATATACTTGGTGTAGGCCTGCTTGTTATATTGTAGACTATATAATATAAACAGAACTCAGCTGGGTTTGGAAGGAGCTTCCAATTTTTTTGACCTTTTCTAGCAATTTGAGAGAAATTGTAGCAAGTTTAAACGATATATTTAGCGATGGCTCCTGGCTCTAGGACGGTTCTATACATGGTCTCCCTGACATGTAAGGTCTTAATGGTCTGAAGCCTTTACCAGGATAAAGGCAGATCTAGAACGATGTACACCCATAACCTTCTCTGTCAATTTGCCCTCATTCATAGATAGCATGGCCTACCGCAAAACCGGAACGTCTGGTCACCCTAAATGAATGATGATCGGGCGGGTGCGGGTATCAGTTGTTGAAAAAAACGTTGCTGCGGGTGGATTATTGATATTAAGCAGCAGGTGTGGATGACATTACAGCTCATCCGCACATCTCTCTAGACTTCACTGCGCTACGCCCTAACCCTCACCCTAACCCTAACCCTGACCCTAACCCTAACCCTGACCCTAACCATAACCCTGACCCTAACCCTAACCCTGACCCTAACCCTGACCCTGACCCTGACCCTGACCCTTACCGCCATTATAATGCCTAGACTAGTATAGGAACTCGGGATCCATTGTTATTGACACTTTGTTGCTGCGTTGTTGCTGCATGTGTTGTGAACCGATTTCCTGGCACTGTGGTCGTATAGTGTGACATGTTAAATCATAGTGGGACATGTTAAATCATAGTGGGACATGTTAAATCATAGTGTGACATGTTAAATCATAGTGGGACATGTTAAATCATAGTGTGACATGTTAAATCATAGTGGGACATGTTAAATCATAGTGGGACATGTTAAATCATAGTGGGACATGTTAAATCATAGTGGGACATGTTAAATCATAGTGTGACATGTTAAATCATAGTGGGACATGTTAAATCATAGTGGGACATGTTAAATCATAGTGTGACACGTTAAATCATAGTGGGACATGTTAAATCATAGTGGGACATGTTAAATCATAGTGGGACATGTTAAATCATAGTGGGACATGTTAAATCATAGTGTGACATGTTAAATCATAGTGGGACATGTTAAATCGTGGAGGAATGTCTGAGAATCGTGTATTTTCTGAACCAGCCATTAAGTCTGTTTTCCTAGAAAGTTCGGCCTCACGCTGAAGATGGCAGGAGAGGGGCCAGGGGCCCTCAATTTTTGATTTAAAAAATGAACGGGCCCTTTGCTTATCCGGGGCACGTGCTCCCGCCCCCCCCTGGCAGTGGCGGTTTTAGGCACGGGCGAAGCGGGCAGTTACAGGGATAACAGGGGGGGCGGCACGAGTACACCAGAAAAAAAATGATCAGCGCATTTTCTATTATCGATAATACCCCCCCGTCCCCGTCCCCGTCAACAACTTCAGGGGGGGGGGGGGGGGGGGGCGCACGGAGTGGGTCTCGCCCGGGGTGTAATTCAATGTAGAACCGTTACTGCCCCCTGGTGTCGGCCCCTGATGGTGTCTTGTTCTCCCGTCAGATGCCTGTGAACTCACACTGGACCCAAACACAGCCTACAGACAACTCTCTCTGTCTGAGGACAACAGAAAGGTGACGCTGGTCAGAGAGGACCAGTCGTATCCGGATCACCCAGAGAGATTGACATTGACTTCTGGCCCCAGGTGTTGTGTAGAGAGGCTCTGACTGGCCGCTGTTACTGGGAGGTAGAGAGGAAAGGATGGGTTGAGATAGGAGTGACATACAGAGGAATCACAAGGAGAGGTGGTGGTGACAGTGGGCTTGGATATAACAACAAGTCCTGGAGTCTTGTTTGTTATGATGATGGTTACTCTGCCCGGTACAACGGTAGAGAGACAGCCATGCCTCTCCCCCCCCCTGGCTCTACCAGAGTAGGAGTGTATCTGGACCGGCCTGCTGGCACTCTGTCCTTCTACAGAGTGTCCCGAGGAGGGTCCTCAGACACACTGACACACATCCACACCTTCAGGTCCACCTTCACCCAGGAGGACCTCCTCCCTGGGTTTGGGGTAGAGAGAAAGGGTAACTCAGCGTCTGTGTCGTTTGTAGAAAAAAAAAAATGGGATATCGGTCCCTTACCCCCGACTGTCTTCCACTCGACTTTCCTCCCCATCTCCCGCGTGCCCGGCCCTTAAAACCCCTCTGCCGTCTTGCCCCCCCCCCCCCCCCCCCCCCCCCAGGTGATCCCAATGGAGAGGTGCTGGCGCGCTTCGTCCACTCCAGACAGCGCGGGGTTGCCACAACACACACACACACACACAGACACAGACACAGACAGACAGACAGACACACACACCAGGCACGGGAAGTTGTTTTCGTCCGGGGATGCGCGCGGGCGGAGTTGTTGGTGGTGGTGGGGGGGGGGGTCCACGTAACGTCACTGTACAACCGGTGGCGCTGCTCTGCTGGCGACCCGGACGCGTGCTGCTGCCGTTTTTATGCCTTTTTTAATGTTTTAACTGTTTGATCGTCTTACTTTTACTGGTCTGTGTCGTGTGACTGCAACAAGTGTATGTTGGACTGTTCACCATGGCGAATTTTGCACAAGGAGTACTCTTGGCACTGATTGTTTGGGAACTGCTGACGACTTATCAAATAGCGGCTCAGACACGCGAGGAGACGAAGCCGGCACCGTCACTGTGCTACTCCAAACATGCACTGATGTCCCTCCGTCCCACGGGATTGATCCCACCGGCTGATCTGCCTGATGATCTGAAAATACAACCGGCCAGGGGCAGACAACGGCGGAGAGGCAGACGAGGCGGAATACGGCAGCGTCTTCGGAGAAGAGGAAATAGACCCCCGCTGCCCAGCCTGCTACTCAGCAACGTCAGATCGCTGAGGAGCAAAATGGAGGAGCTCCGTGTGAACAGCAAAATCTGCTTCGAGTACAGGGAATCGAGCGTGATGGTCTTCACAGAAACGTGGCTCCATCAAGATATTCCAGACTCCCTCATTCGGCTGGATGGGTTCTCGCTCATCCGAGCGGACAGAACAGAGCTGTCAGGGAAGAGCCGAGGGGGCGGGGTCTGTCTGTTTGTGAATGACAGCTGGTGTAAGAATTACACTGTGAGAGAGACTGTATGCACAGCTGACGTAGAGATGCTGTGCCTGTCTCTAAGACCCCATTACTTGCCGAGGGAGTTTGGAAATGTTTTAATATGTGCGGTGTATGTCCCCCCCAGTGGGAACGCAGCAAGAGCTGCCACTAGAATAGCAGACTGCGTTCACCAACAACTGCAACGTACACCGGGAGCCCCGATTGTGGTTCTCGGGGACTTCAATCACTGCAAATTGGAACTATCTCTCCCTGGATTTGAACAATATGTGACATGCGACACACGACAGAACAGAGTCTTAGATAAATGTTACGGAAATATAAAAAATGCATACACTGCAAAACCACTGCCCCCATTGTCTAACTCTGACCATAACACTGTCCAGCTAATTCCAATCTATAAGACTGTCTTTAAAAGGAGTAAACCACAAATTAAGACAGTGACAGTGTGGGACAAGGACAGCATAGAAACACTTAAAGGGTCTTTTCTATGCACAGACTGGGACATATTCTCTGATTTGGAGATTGATGAGGCTACAGAAGCAATCACAGACTACATTCATTTCTGTGCAGACCATGTGGTTACTAAAAAGGATATTGTTGTGTATCCCAACAACAAGCCTTATATCACCAAGAGTGTGAAGGATTGTATTAATAGGAAAAAGCTAGCTTTTAAAAATAATGACAGAGCAGGATTGAAAATGGTGCAAAGAGAACTCAACCAGAGGCTGAGGGAAGCCAGGAAGCATCACAAGGATATCATAGAGCAGACTTTTATGTCAATGGATTCAAAAAAGCTGTGGGACTCTATGAAAGCAATAACAAATATGAACACCACCAAGAAACGCCTCACTACGGATGATGATCTCGGGAAGGCAAATGAACTAAATGACTTCTTTCTCAGATTTGAGAACCACGACTTCTCTGTGGAATCTAATAATGTCATGGGAACTATCTTAACTGATGTAAACTGTAGGATTATAATTGATCCACCCAGGATTCAGTCTATATTTAAACATGTGTGCACTAAAAAATCCACTGGCCCGGACGGCATTTCTGCACTGCTTTTAAAGGCATGTGCAGAAGAGCTTACTCCAGCTTGGTGCCCCATCTTTCAGCGGTCTGTGGACTCGCACACTGTTCCTGCTTTGTGGAAAAAATCCACCATAGTTCCTGTAGCTAAGAAACCGCGCCCAGTTGATAATAATGATTTCAGACCTGTGGCCTTGACTTCAATTGTAATGAAAAGCTTTGAGAAATACATGCTATATGTGCTTAAAGCGGAGGTCAACTTGTCACTTGACCCATACCAGTTTGCCTATAGGCAGGGGAGGGGCACTGATGATGCCATCAATAGCATCACTCACTTCACTGTCAAGCACTTGGAATGCCCAAAAGCATATGCACGGATCTTATTTATTGATTTTAGCTCGGCTTTTAATACACTTCAACCCCATCTGCTTATTTCTAAACTGAAGCAGATGAGTGTTAAACCTTTTTTAATCAAGTGGTATTTTACCTTTTTAACCAATCGAAGTCAGCAGGTGAGAGTCAATAACACGCTCTCAGATCGCAAATCTATCAGCACAGGTGCCCCACAGGGTTGTGTGAGCTCCCCGGTCCTTTTTACATTGTACACTAATGACTGTACAAACAGCCACACAGGGAACCTTGTTTTTAAGTTTTCTGACGATACCGCCATCCTCGGTCTACTGCACAAAGACTCCAGCACTTTAGCCTATTTCTCTGAAATAGAAAACTTCGTGCAATGGTGTGATGCTCACTACCTCTCTCTGAATGTTAAAAAAACTAAAGAGTTGGTCCTGGACCCTAGATCAGTAGGGGACCATAGCCCTGTTGTCATACATGACTCCCCCATTGAGCAGGTCAGCTCTTACAGATACCTTGGAGTTCATTTAGATGACACCGTTAGTTGGTATGTGCATGTGGATAACTTGTGTTCTCGTCTACAGCAGAGATTGTACTTTCTACGCAGACTAAGAGTATATGGGGTAGACAAAAATATCATGTTTTTATTCTACCAGGCAGTGCTTGAGAGCTTAATCAGATATGGGATGTCATCATGGTATGGCAACCTCTCCACAAAACTAAAGACTAAGCTTGCTCGCCTAGTAAACACGGCCATGAAGGTCATTGGGAAAAGCGACAATCAGACTCTGCAGTCCATGTACGAGCAAACGGTTCTTAGACAAGCCCTGAGGATAGTGAATGACCCGTCCCACATCCTTCACTCAGAGTTTGACATTCTACCCTCAGGTAGACGA
>NW_028178160.1:0-11688 GCF_964030765.1 Micromesistius poutassou | reverse complement strand
CTCTCACGTTACCCACCGGGGACCACCTGAAATCAAACGCTACCAAGCCGGATATAAAAAAGCGGAGAAAACTAAAACCACATCGCGCTCCTCTGAAGTCTGAGGGGTATAAAATGTCTGGTAATCTCTCGCCATTACGCAGCGTGGGAGAGGAAGGAAGAATGAGAGGCGGGGAGGGAGAGAGGGGGGCAGCTATCTGAATGTGATGATTCATTCTCTTTTTCCTTTATGTCTATTCTTTCCTTGGCTCTGTCTCTGAGGGATTGCGTTGGTGCCACTTGTTATCGATTTAGCAATTGTCAAGCAATGAGAGGAAAGGGGGGTGGGTAGTGAGGCACATCTCCAACAGAATGTCACTCCGTGGAGCCCATCTGTTTTGGCATGTTTATGGCCTATGAAACAACCATTTGACAAATAAGGGTCGATCGATGAGTATACTGTAGGCCTATTTGACTTGAATTTCGTTATTCTCAAACATCCTCATCCCCGTTTCTACTCTTTATGATTACGTTTTTAAATACTTTTTAATTAAAAATGTGTCTTTTTAAATATTTTTTTGAGGTAGGCCTTACGGTCAGGTTAAGTGAGGTAGGCTAATGAATTCAAGCAGAGGAGCAGTTCAGCTGCATGGGTACCATGGAATACTTTTTAGGTAAGACTGAGGGTGTACTGTAGGCTATTAAAAAGCCATTTCCACACCGGGTCTGTACTGTATTTGAGGAAAAGTTTTGCAGTACAAAGCAAATGTGAGTTTTAAATCTTAAAAAGGCTCTGTGCTTTCCATTGGACCGCAATTGAGCAAAGTCTGCCTCCCGGCACCGCGTCTATCCGAGGAGACAAACCAGCCGTTGTTCGGTCCGACTTCCACTGCGAGTAAATCTGTGTTAGGTTGTGGCTTACAAAGTTACTTAGACTTTAGTTACATTCGTTTAAGCTACTTTAAAGTCGCATTAACTAGAGGTTGCAAATACTCAGGGATATCGGATATGTCAAAGTAAATGCGAATTGTGTGGGTCACCCTCACTGCCGGAGCTACATACTGGGCCTATACCGACCTCTGCTGGTATTATTGTGCACTTACAGTCTAAATGTTTATCGTTTAAATGCAATCTGAAATACAATACTGCTGGGCCTATACTGACCTCTTCTGGTATTGTGTCATTAGTCTAAATGATTATTTAAATGCCAAAGAAAATAAACTAAATGTAGTTAAATATAGTCCAACCAATTAAAATGCAGGACATTGAATACCCTCAAAAGTAGGCCTATGCATATCTAGCATAAAATATGACTATTCAAGCAAAAAAACAAAATTTGGGGCCTCCATACTGTGGCGACTGTCAAAAGCAGAGGCGTGATAATCTTTCCATGACTTTATTGAATCGTTCCAGGAGTACACCAAAACCTAACTTTACAGAGAACTTGACATTGACTAACCGTCCTCACAAACTCTCTTTCTAAAACCCCCCCAAAGCATGATGGGAACACATCAACAACCAATAGCAGTGGTATAAACAATACAACGAACATAGCCCCGGCGCTACATTGTCCCCACCAGCATGTCGCCTGTCCTCAGCCGACAACAAAGTCCTGATAGCGACGGGGAGGCCGCCGCATGCCCCAGCACCCCACTGTCTGTTTGAGTCGGAGGACTCGTCGGTGTGAGTGGAACCGTGCTGGGTGAGCTGGGTGTTTCGGGAAATCCGGCCGCCAGGGGGCGGTAGAGTGCCAAGCGGTCTCTGTGTAACACCACCACCCGCCCACGGACACACATCTTCACCCGATACACAACATCGGAAAGTTGTTCCAGCACCTCACAGGGCCCCACCCACTGGCTGGTCAGTCCGGGTTGGATTGTAGGCCCACACCCTCTCCCCAGGCACGAATTAGCGGCCCTGGCAACAGAGGTCATACCCCCGCTTTTGTCGTGCCCCCGCCTGTTCCTGACGCTGCCTGGCAAACTCGTGTCCCGCAGGTACTCAGGTACTCGAAGCCTGGTATCTGTTGGGGGGGGCGCCGAAGGCTATGTCCACAGGCGTCCGCAGCTCTCTGCCAAATATGTAGCTGTGTAGCTGGTGTGCACCCAGTGCTCTCTTGCACTGCTGATAAGCCCACAGGACAAGGGGTAGGTGGTGGTCCCAGTCTCGCTGGTGTCGTGAGGTGACGATAGCCAGTTGCATGGCAAGCGTCCGGTTGAACCTCTCCACTAGCCCGTCGCTCTGAGGGTGGAGGGGCGTCGTCCTGGTCTTGCTTACCCCCATGCGTTTGCACACCTCAGCAAAGACTTGAGCCTCAAAGGTCCGCCTTTGATCGCTGTGCAGTTCCTGAGGTGCCCCAAACCGACAGAACATCTCACACACCAGGGGCTCGGCTGTGGTCACCGCACTCTGGTCGGGGACTGCATACGCCTCTGGCCACTTATAAAGAAATAGTCCATGGCCACGAGGACGTAGAGGTTCCCACTGTCTGTGGTGGGGAATGGCCCCAGGATGTCCACCCCAACCCACTCCATGGGGGCCCCCACCTGGTATTGCTGCAAAGGGCCATGGGAAAGCCCAGTTAGCCCCTTCCTAGCAGTGCAGGAAACACAGCAGTGAACAAAAAGCTCTGTGTCCTTCTGTGTCCTGCAACCAGGCTAGTAAAAACACTGGCGCAGCTTGTTGAGGGTCTTGGCCACCCCGTAGTGTCCTGCCCCCACCGAACCGTGGACCGCATGTAGCACCCGTTGGTGCCAGTCCTTGGGCACTAGTAACTGCCATACATAGTAACTCTCCCCCAGCCTGGTGCACGCCAGACCCTGTAAAGCAGTCCATCACGCCGTGCCAAGTTGGCCCACTCTGAGAAGTAGGTCTTGGTTTCCACAGACAAGGCAGAGACAGCTTGCCGGGGGGGGGGGGGGGGCCTGGTTGTCAACCCACTGTCCCACCCTGGCCAGTGTGGGGTCACTGTCCTGCACTGCCTGCCACTCCTGGTCTTCCATTGCAGTCAGCCAACCTTCATCTGGCCCAACCTGTACTGTGGCAGCTACCCGGAGGGTAGCTCCATCTCGCTCCTCTTGGCGTTCACAGTGTCTGCAGTCCTCACAGGGGCGTCCTGTGCAGACGCCCAGCTCCGTGTTGGACCTCAAAATCGTAGTCCTGCAGGGCCTCGATCCACCGGGCCACCTGACCCTCAGGCTCCTTGAAGCTGAGCAACCAGGTCAGGGAAGTGTGGTCTGTCCGCAGAAGGAACTGCTGGCCGTAGAGGTAGGGGCGAAAATGTTTGAATGCCTCAACTACTGCCAGGAGCTCACGTCGGGTGACGCAGTAGTTGTGCTCGGGGCGAGACAAGGAGCGACTGTAGTAAGCCACCACCCTCTCGCCCCCTGCTCTCTCCTGCGACAGGACTGCCCCCAGTCCCACGTCACTGGCATCAGTGTCCACTATGAAGCTGTGACCAGGGTCAGGAAGGGCCAGGATGAGTGCGGTTGTCAGAGCAGCACGGAGCTGGGAAAAGGCGGCTGCACAGTCGTCCTCCCAGCTGAACTCCCTCCCCTTGTCCGTGAGACGGTGTAGGGGGGTGGCAATTGACGTAAAGTCGTGGACGAACCGTCGATAGTATGAGGCGAGCCCCAGGAAGTAGCGCACCTCACTGACATTTCGGGGGACGGGCCAGTCCCTTACCGCCTCCACTTTGGCAGGGTCCGTAGCCACACCTTCTGGCCCAACCACATGGCCAAGGAACCTGGTCTCACACTGCAGCAGGTTGCACTTTTTGGAGTGTAGGCGCAGGCCTGCACCCCGAATGGCTTGGAAGACCTGGCGGAGGTTCTCCAGGGCCAGCTCGAAGTCCTTGGCATGGACCAGAAGGTCATCAAGATAGACCATGCACTGTTTTCTGTGAATGTGAGCCAGGACCCTCTCCATGAGTCTCTCGAACGTGGTGGGAGCATTGCAGAAACCAAAGGGCATCACCCTGAACTGCCAGAGCCCTTGGCCGATGGTGAAAGCCATCTTGGGTCTTGCATTTGGTGCCAGCTCCACCTGCCAGTAGCCACTCCGAAGGTCTAGTGAGCTGAACCACTGTGACCCTGTGACTTTGTCCAAGGAGTCATCTATGCGGGCCAAGGGGTAAGAGTCCTTTCTGGTAACATCTTTCAAGTGACGATAGTTCACACAGAACCTCCAGGTGTCGTCCTTCTTTTTGACCAGGAGGGCAGGTGCAGCCCAGGGGCTGTTGGATGGCTCTATCACCCCCGCCTCAGCCATCTCCCGGATCATCTGCTCTGCTGCGTCTTGTTTGGCAAACCCTAGTCGGCGGGCTCGCAGTCTAATGGGCAGGGCCGTGCCAGTGTCAATTGAGTCAGTCAGCAGATCCAGCCCGATGATGCAGGGGTCTAGAATTTCGGCCAAACCAAAACTCGTGGGTGGTTTCGGTGTTCCCCACCTTCACGGTCAGCGGGAGTTTCCCCAGCATCCCAGTTAGTTCTCCGGTCACTGTTCGAATCTTACAGTTGGTGGGCGTCCATCCTGTCTCTGGAAGCTCCCCTGGGCGCACAATGGAGATGGTGGAACCCGTGTCCACGAGGGCCCAGCAGGGGTGTCCCTTGATGGAAGAGGTAGAGGCCGTGTGCGTGGCCCACTCTACCAATCTTGTCATTGTTCTCAATGGGGTCTATGTGGCAGTCTCCTCAGGGTGCCTACCCGCACTAGTTTCCCAACTGTGGGGCTCTGTGGTGTTTTGGTGCGGGGGTGGGGCAGTTCGGGGCCCAGTGCCCCGCTTCTCCACAGCGCCAGCATGGGTCGTTGAAACAACGTTCCCAGGACCCGTGGGGTGGTCGACGTAGGTCTGTTCAAGTTGGTGACGGACAAGCCTGGCAGACGGCCCTTCCCTCGTTGTCCCCTTCCTCATCGCTGCGGAGGTGTTCTCTCAGTCTCTCTGGTGTGCGGCCATGGATGAAGGCACTGAGGGCTAGCTCCTCACGGGCTGCTTCCTCAAACATGGGGTAGCCACGACATGCATAGAAGCGCACATCTGCAGCATAAGTACCCAGCAAACCTGTATATTAATGATATCATATTTTTTAGTAGTTAGTTTTAACACACAACAGCACAGCATTCAATTATTTCAATGTAAAATATTCAACATGAAATCCTTGTCTTACTCAATAGCTGGAGAGAATCTTGCAGTGTTTGAGTGTCTGTTGCTGAGGGACCTAACAGCTGTGTGTGATCAGCTATAATGACTACTGGAGGGAGGAACTGTCACTACAGAGTTTGTGATTGGTTAACGTTATGTTAAATACAATATCATCATGGTAGGTCAACAAAGAATATTCAAACCCAATAAGGCCACTGGGTGAAATAGGGTCCAATTAATGATACATATAAATGTGTTTCATGATACACTATGTACATTGGCCAGCAAAATTTTTTTTTTTTGTGGAGATCTGTTATATATTAAAGTATTACAACAAAACAAGTGAGTTTTGGATGTACCGTATAAAACGTGACGTTGGCCATATGCCAACATACACTCCTCTAGCGCCTTCTGTTGACAGAGTGCAACCATTTGTCCAATCTGAATATTAATTTGATTATTCTGTCCACATTATTCTGTTAACCACATTATATTACAATTGGGAATAAGGACATGGGAGCTCTTCTGTTGAACAACTTAACAACTTAAACAAAATCCATATTCTACATAATGCTCCCCAGTAGATTTGTGTAGCAGATGTGGTGAATATTGGCTGAAAAGGCACACAAATACAATGGGTTTCAACGGCTGATTACAAACTCAAACCCCTCTAGATACAGCCAATCAGCTTCAAGTGAAACGGAATAGAAATTCAGGATGAGTATCAGCCAATAGGCCTACACGCAGCATCTAGGAGAGAACCACTCCAGATGTTCAGTTTTGTAGATCAAATCAAATGAACAAGGAAGCGTCAAACGTTTTTATATGGGAGGCCACAGCCACAATGAAATCCTGTGCCTGCTACTTCTCAGAGAATCCAAGATGGTGGACAATCTCTCAGACAGCCCTTAACGGTAACCACCATCTGCCAGCCAAGTATCAGGCCTAAATAAATAAATCCATACATCAAGAGAACACTCTTGTCGAAGCAGCTGGTGATAGAGGAGCAGGGGAGGAGAGCGAGTTCCCTCAGAACACACCTCGGGCCCCGGGTCTGCCTCAGTCCCGCCAACACACACTTGAGGACCCAGAATTTACATTTACATAGAGCAGTTTAGCGCACACTTTTATCCAAAGTGAATTACGAGAGAGGCTGGGAACACTCCAAGCTCTGCAATCAGAGCGGAGTACGGAGAACGCAGTACTCTGAGGGCTGTGGGCCCTTGACAGAAGATAAAACCGCACTGCTCGGCTTTGATCATAGACATAAACTACCCAAATCATGTCATGTAGCCTCCGTGTTTACTGTGTACATTATACATGAGTGTGTATTATGTGAGGCACAAATTAAAAGCCTACACACTCTATTAGCACCATGCTGTACACTCTGCTAGGTTTCTGTCCCTTTTCATTCATGTCGTTAGTTCTGTTTTGTTCCCTCTTTTTTAATGTATTCCCGCACAATTTATGTGATAAAAGAAAAGTATATAAAATGACACATAGCAGGGCTGGTGCTATGAGCCGCAAAGGACTCATAGTAAGACCTCCCTCTAGGATTTACAGTTTGTCCTAATAATACTAGGGATATTAGTGTCCTTAATATAATGAAATTAAATAAGAAGAACCAAAAATGGTATCTCTGGTAGACCTCTATATCTGTATTTTATGGCCTATTGTCTAAGAGTTGTGTGGTAATAGAGAATATGAATATCCTTTGCTTGATATAAAAAATAAGTTATAAAGAACGTCAATAACGATAGATATTGATGTTAAAAATGGATAACAGATTTGGTTTCTTGAACACAGAGCCAATGGTTTAGTTGGCTCTGTGTTTAGTGATTTGACGCAGTCGCCAATCTTAAAAATGATTGAGGCATTCTGCAATACAGTATAGCTTGATTCTTGATTCAAAACATTTGTTTATAGACACGTATTGATGTCATTTATTCTTCAGTCTGATACTTTATACATGAATGAGCGGTTACAACTGCTTCCAGAAAAGGGTCACATTGTAATTGACACTCACATGTATTTTGCAATGAGGCAAGCCAACCCCCGTCAACCACCTCCACCACTATCACCATCACCTCCACCACTATCACCATCACCACCACCACTATTACCACCTCCACCACTTCCACCAGCACAACCACAGACACCACCACCACCACTATCACCATCACCACCACAACTATCACCACCACCACCACTTCCACCAGCACAACCACCTCCACCACCACCACCATCACCACCACCACTATTACCACCACCACCACCATCACCATCACCACCACAACTATTACCACCACCACCACCATCACCACCACAACTATTACCACCACCACCACCATCATCATCACCACCACAACTATTACCACCACCACCACCACAACTATTACCACCACCACCACTTCCACCAGCACCACCACAACTATTACCACCACCACCACTACCATCACCACCACAACTATTACCACCACCACCACTTCCACCAGCACCACCACAGACACCACTACCACAACTATTACCATCACCAACACTACCACCATCACCACCACTTCCACCAGCACAACCACAGACACCACCACTATTACCACCACCACCACTTCCACCAGCACAACCACAGACACCACTACCACAACTATTACCACCACCACCACTTCCACCAGCAAAACCACAGACACCACTACCACAACTATTACCACCACCAACACTACCACCAGCACCACCACAGACACCACCACCACAACTATTACCACCACCAACACTACCACCAGCACCACAACTTCCACCAGCACAACCACAGACACCACCACCACCAACACTACATACTCTACCACTAACAGCACGATAGAGAGCGAGAGAGAGAGAGAGAGAGAGAGCAAGAGAGAGAGAGAGGGGGGGGGGGGGTGGAGGGAGGGAGAGGGAGGGAGAGAGAGAGAGGGAGAGAGAGAGAGGGAGAGAAAGAGAGAGAGAAAGCGAGAGAGAAAGAGAGAGAGAGAGAGAGTGAGGGGGACAAGGCAGACTGCAGCTGCTCTAGACAGGCGTCTTCAGGGGTCCGGGGAATGTTGTGAACTAGAGCGGGTATCTGTGTAATGTAATGGGTCGTCTCCTGAAGCTGCTCAGGTTATTCCTGGTGGTTATGGTACCCAGGCTAGGCTACGCTCGGCTACGTCATTAGCACCTCCATCAGGGCCACACACCCTCAGCGATGTGGGAGACACATCGGTGGTAAAGAGAGAAGCTCTGGCTTCAAGGAGGTATCCCTTGCTACTGTGATGCCTCCGCAGGACATTTATGTGTCCCCTCACCCCATGTGTCGTTCTCCAGCTTAAAATTTACAACTTACAATAAAGATAGTTTTATTCCTTTTTGATTTGTGTTACCATCCTGTAGCTCCGCTGGGACCTCCAGAGAGAGAAACTCATTAAAGTAGTTCTTACCTTAACTGGGTTATTATTGAACCACTTAGAGCAGTGTTGGAAACGGAATGTTTTGTGTGTTGCTAATTATGCCGCAGAGAGTCTACATTATATATGATGAAATACTCTGGAATTTGCGAATAATAGTGTTTAATCTGCATATTTATGACTCCTTATTTCTAGAACAAGTTATATATAAGTAGATTATGAAATGACGAATTACACAGCTTAAAGGACAACATTTGATGTCCTTTATCAGGCGAGTAACTCCTTAATATTTAGTTGTGATGGAATTTAACAAATTATTGAAACTCAAAGGGGGTCCTTTAAAAGTGTCATTTTCTGTGAGGCAGCCACGACCAGAAGAGCCTCTTTAAGTAATAAAACAAAGCAAGACTTTCTGGTTTCAAGCCTCAAACATCCTGCTCTGTGGAATTCTTCAAAGGGAATCTGAAATTGTCTATGACAACCTTCAGTTTGACACAGAGAGTTTTGCATGCAGTTTTAATGCACACATCCACTTAATACTAGTTAATGGTTAGGGTTATCTGAAACATATGGGGCCCTATACCATAGGACGATCCTTTAAACACATATTCAGTGGTACAATCACCCAATGACATAGTAGGCTACTTCACTATTACTATAGCTAGTATTTCTCGGTAATTATAGATTTATTGCTGGGTATTCAAAGACAAACAAATTAATGTGCAGGCCTTGATTGGCAATCGCTCATTCAATTCAAAGATCAA
This sequence comes from Micromesistius poutassou, assembly GCF_964030765.1. Taxonomy (NCBI): domain Eukaryota; kingdom Metazoa; phylum Chordata; class Actinopteri; order Gadiformes; family Gadidae; genus Micromesistius; species Micromesistius poutassou. The sequence goes on along the minus strand of NW_028178160.1, from coordinate 2,396 downwards.
AGATTTCGTTTTTATTTATTAATAATCACGTTTGAAAAATGTATGATCACGCTGCTCAACTATAGACTGTATATAACCCTGTATGTCTGTATACTCAGGTAATGAGTATTAATTATGATGGTAAAAGCCCCCTAGGGAATGTATGGGCGCGTCTGCGCGTCCTGCACCAGTGCGCCCTCTGGCGGGCGGGAGGGCCGTGTGCGTAGACACATTTTTAGGAGGGCTGTAGACGAATGGGGTGATGTCATTTCAAAACTTAAATCACTCCCCCAAGTCTGAGGCGGTGAGTTGTTGGCCTCTTTTTTTCCAGTCAAGTTCTTTCATATAAACGTCGTGGATCAGCCTAACATCGGACGCCGATCGAGACAAAGTGGTTAAGTGAACGAGAACAACAACGAGGCGACGGGACAGGAGCATTTATTCACAACAGTCTGGATCCGAGGCTTATCTCTGTGGGGAAACGCTGAACTTTTTTTGCTACAATCACACACACCAAAATGAATCGGAGTTTTCATAAATCGCAACCTTTGCGATACGCGGATTGTAATGCGGTGGAGGTTAAAAGCAAGGTGAGTGTCTCTGGCGCACATATTCCTATTCCTATCTGGCTTATGAACAGAAAGAAATGATAACACATGGTCATCCCATCCCGTAACGGGCGGCAGTAGTCTGGTACAGCTTAGTGGGAATATGGATTGTACAATAAACTGCCAAAAATCTCGATGGGAATCCCCCGTGTCTCATACAATGGGACAAAACGGACGCACGAGGAAACCGAGTGCACGTTGTGTACTGCGTGCATAGATATGTGTACATTACATTATGATGCACATTGTAGTAGCGCCACGGTGTCCCCGTCCCACCAGCCACTATAGGACGCTGGGAGTGTGGACCTATTGATGCGACGGCTAATGTTTTGGAGGGCTTCCACCCTACCGCGTATAACCAGGAGTTCATAGATGGGGAGAGAAATACCACGCAGGGGATATTTCTGAATCACACTGAAGTGACCCGACTAATTTAATTATTCATTCAATGCCAACAAGCGTCTTTTTCACAGACGTCAGTGTGAGTCAGCGAGTATTCAACTTTAGGATAGTGTGCCAGTTCCCCCTAAAACCCCGTTATGCTATATCCTAATGTAGAATAAAATACAACAAAATGGCTAGTTATTAAGTCTCAAATTGTGTAATTTCTTTACACACTTGATTCAATTCTCAGTTAGTCTCAAAAGACAATTTAGGATTAAACGGAAATAGACATCCCATGTGTCACATCTACTAGAAGGTGCATCTCACAACTGTCATAAAAATGCATCTATGGCCCAAGACGGAAAGACCTGACCCCCCCCCCCCCCTCCTCCTCCCTCCCTCCCTCCACGTCCACGATACCACCCATGCCTCCATGTTCATGTGTAAATCAATGGCGAGGCAAGACGTGACTCATTGACTCAAATGCAATGTGTTGTCGTTTTGGTGGCCGGGTATCAGGGCAGGGGTGGGGTGGGGTGGGGTGGGGTATGGTGCAGGGGTAGTGACGAAAGAATGCTGTGAGAACTGCTATGGGAACGAGGAAGGGTGGGGGAGCGGGTCACGTCTATTTACACTGAAGTTGGCTGTGGTCCCATTTGTTTCGTCGCGGGTGTGAATGAGCGCTGCTTCCAAAAGTGAAGGCTCCCCTATTATCTGCCCGGACACTCTCCGCATAGCTTTCAGCTCTGCCCTTATTCCTAGCGCCCAGTGAGGACTGACATGACCCAGTGGTGGCGTTGAGAGAGAGGGCCTTGTTTGTTTTCTAATGCCTAGCTCTCTTTCTACCGGTCGGATCGAAGACGTATTGGCTCTGACTTGTGCATACATGAAGGCAGTCTTGCATAACAAGACAGTAGAGCAGGAGGCCTACCCTGTTTTTGAAAGTTTCTGAAGCACATGTCCCTCAAATTGCATTGGACAGGTAAATCTGTATCTCATTGGCCATTATACGTTTCTAAACCTTCAGACCAGTCCTGACACCAACTGATTGGAGCGTGCAGGTCACAATGGTCACCTGCAGAATGGTCCCAGAAGCAAAGGAAGGTGTCAGAGTGAGTGTATTCTCCAATCCAACCGATGCTGGATTGGCTGACAAGGTCCGTGACAGTGTCTCACAGGCTGAAAGGATTTACGTGGGTGCCCGTGTGTGTATGTGTGAGGACGCTCGTCATAGGCATCAAGCTATTGTCACTCTCCCTCGAGAGCCAGGGCATCACTTGTCCTTGCCGTCCCACATTGTTCTCAGAGTGACTCACGGCTCTATTTGCGTACCTACGAGTGAGCCGTGATGTCACTGCATTCACCTGCCAGGGGCCGTGGTGGTTCCATCTATAGATACACCGGCCAGATCAGTAGTGATCCTCT
>NW_028178161.1:0-2000 GCF_964030765.1 Micromesistius poutassou | reverse complement strand
TGGTGATGGTGGTGGTGATGGTGGAGGTGATGGTGGAGGTGGTGGAGGTGGTGATGGTGGTGGTGGAGGTGATGGGGGAGGTGGTGGTGGAGGTGGTGGAGGTGGTGATGGTGGTGGTGGTGGAGGTGATGGTGGAGGTGGTGGTGGTGGTGGAGGTGATGGGGGAGGTGGTGGTGGAGGTGGTGGGGGAGGTGGTGGAGGTGGTGATGGTGGTGGTGGTGGTGGTGGAGGTGATGGGGGAGGTGATGGTGGTGGTGGTGGAGGTGGTGATGGTGGTGGTGGTGGTGGTGGTGGAGGTGATGTGCGAGGTGGTGGTGGAGGTGGTGGTGGTGGGGGAGGTTGTGGTGGAGGTGATGGGGGAGGTTATGGGGGAAGTGATGGTGGTGGAGGTGGTGGTGGTGGTGGGGGAGGTAGTGGTGGTGGTGGTGGAGGTGGTGGTGGTGGTGGAGGTGATGGGTGAGGTGGTGGTGGAGGTGGTAGTGGAGGTGATGGGGGAGGTGGTGGTGGTGGTGGTGGTGGGGGAGGTGATGGGGGAGGTGGTGGTGGTGGTGGAGGTGGTGGGGGAGCCGGTGAAGCAGAGATGGGGTTGGGGGTCGTAACATGGTATCAATCTCTGTGGAAGCAGTCTGCACTATGCCGCTGTTAGACAGAAGCCATGCATAGTGATAACATGAGGCAACAGCAAGTATTTGTGGTTTTCCACAAATACATGGACTGAAACACTGAGCATTGGTTATGAATCACCACGAGCGGACAGGATGAATAATGACCGACACACCGAACACTCTTCATACAGCCCTGTAACATACCCCCTCATGTTTGCTCTCCGGGGGTATGGAATCTGCACCTGGTTACGCTTCTCTTTTCTACACTTCTGACGTGAACCCTGTGATCTGAGGTTCATGTGCCGTGGTTTGTGGTTACACTCTCCATGCCTTGCGCCCTTAGGCAGGTCGAGGTGTGAAACATCAGACAGCCGACACATCCAAGCCTTCGTATGTTCAGCGCTACATTCATGAATTAACTAAACATCTGGGGGAGCAGCAGAATGCCGGGCGGGGGCCGGAGGGGGTTAGGAACACATCATTAAACAACACGCTGATCTCTGTGTGCTGTGTCAAGGCTCTCACCATGATCCACGCGGCTCTGCGACTCAGGAGCCTGAGCCGACATCTGCAACTTTTACGCAGCGTAAGAGAACCAGCTTTTGCTCTACGGCGCGATGCCCCTATGCAACCATCACACACACACACACACACACACATACACACACACACACACACACACACACACACACATGCTTGGGAGGTGCTTCTGTAGTGGATAGCGGGCAGGGGGGTGAGGGGTGAAGGCAGAGGTGAGGGGAGGTGGGGGGGGGGGGGGGGGGGCAGAGACAGTAACTCAGCCCTGAACTTGTCGGTATGATAGGCGTTGGCGTGTCGCCGTCTCATGAGTGCGTTGTGACGCAGCGTTGCGGCGGGACGGTTCCCTGTACGCTGTCACACTGTCAGGTGTGGCTCCGCCCGCCCGTCTCTCTATCAATCTATTTCTGCCAGCCTGGATCAGACTGTCCTGGCTGATAACACACACACACACACACACACACTCTTCTCTGGGCACACTCTTCCCTTCTCTCATCTCTGGGCACATCGCCCGCTACACACGGGTCTGCAACCCTTATCTTGTACAGCGCAGGGGAGGGAATGGAGCCCTGAGGAAATGCCTCCACAAATGAAACAAATGGAAATAAAGGGCTGGTGATGGTGTAGGTGGTTGTTTCAGGGTCTCTGGGTACAATATGTCACGGTGTCAAGAATGTGTGTGTACTGCTCCTGTGTCTGTGTGTGTGTGTGTGTGTGTGTGTGTGTGTGTGTGTGTGTGTGTGTGTGTGTGTGTGTGTGTGTGTGTGTGTGTGTGTGTGTGTGTGTGTGTGTCTGAATCTGTGTATTTGTATGTATACTAGGGTTTATACATATTATTTATTTATCGATTTTTTGGGG
>NW_028178162.1:0-16492 GCF_964030765.1 Micromesistius poutassou | reverse complement strand
GTGGATGTGTCTCTATGGATGTGTCTTTAGATGTGTCTCTATCTCTCCCTCCTCTGTGTACTGCTGGCCTCACAGCAGCATAGACATCATGAACTTTACCGAGGACCAATTACCAACAACTACAGCTAACCTACTTCCTACACACACACACACACACACACACACACACACACACACACACACACACACACACACACACACACACACACACACACACACACACACACACACACACACACACTATCAGCCCCACACACACACACACACACACCCATTCTGTGCATGCAACGGAATGAATGATGACCTGAATAAAATAAACATGAAACATGCACAAATATTCACTCATGTGCAAATTCATCTGTGCTGAACCCACCGCCTTGCTCCCTCTGCATAAAGCATGCACACGCACACACACACACGCACACACACCAAACACACACACACACACACACACACACACACAGTACAGTTCATTACCCAATCTTCATGCCTTGCACTAGAATACTGAATAGTGCACGATTGCTCACTTTGTAAGAGCTGCTCTTTGAGTTAATCTCCATAATACGTTATATAAATATAAAGTTACAAGGTTATAAAAATAGAAATATGTGACATTACCAGGTTCTATAAATAGAAAGTTATGACGTTACAATGTTCTATAAATATAAAGTTATGATAACTTTATAAGGTTACATAAATATAAATATATGATTACAGTACAGTACAGTATGTTATATACTTATGAAGTTAAGATAACATTACATGGTTATATAAATATAAAGTAATGATGCTCTTATGTACTGTATGTTGTACGTCCTGGCACTTTGCAGCATCTTATCCTAGCTATCTGTGTTTGTGTGTACGGGGAACGGGTTAACCTAACCAACACTAACACTTGTTAGTGCTTGGCACTTGGTTCCATGGACATCTTTACAGATTGAAGCGTTTGCTAAATAACCTAAAGGTGAATGTACAGATGCAGTCCGACAGCTGCTCCTCGCCGTGAGCACAGGGAGACGTTCTCTGACCAGGACGTCTCCCACACCCTCCAGGCCTCGCTCCGTCTCACCCCCCAGCGCGGAGCCCGTCTCACCCCCCCAGCACGGAGCCCGTCTCACTCCCCCCAGCGCGGAGCCCGTCTCACCCCCCCAGCACGGAGCCCGTCTCACCCCCCCAGCGCGGAGCCCGTCTCACCCCCCCAGCGCGGAGCCCGTCTCACCCCATCTCGTCAGCAGAAAGTCGGCGCTGACCTACTTCCACATCTGAGCTCCAGCGAGCCTCTGGGCGGAGACGTGCTCCTCGGCTCGGCGTGACGGGGGCCCGTTAGCCCGCGTCACGCTTCCGTTCCCTCCGCCGAGACCCCCCCCGGGGGGGAACCCGTCCCGGGAACCACCGTCCGTCATGGCGACACATTGTCGTGATGTCGTCGTTGGAGAACGAGATTGTTGTTAGAAGAATTACATCGTCATTGGAGGACGACATTGTTGGAACTTCATCTTTAGAACCTCACCGTTAGAACCTCGCCGTTAGAACCTCAGCGTTAGAACCTCATCTTTAGAACCTCGTCGTTAGAACCTCGTCGTTAGAACCTCACCGTTAGAACCTCAGCGTTAGAACCTCATCTTTAGAACCTCACCGTTAGAACCTCATCTTTAGAACCTCGTCGTTAGAACCTCGTCGTTAGAACCTCATCTTTAGAACCTCACCGTTAGAACCTCGTCGTTAGAACCTCAGCGTTAGAACCTCACCGTTAGAACCTCATCTTTAGAACCTCACCGTTAGAACCTCATCTTTAGAACCTCACCGTTAGAACCTCACCGCTAGAACCTCACCGTTAGAACCTCACCGTTAGAACCTCATCTTTAGAACCTCACCGCTAGAACCTCATCTTTAGAACCTCACCGCTAGAACCTCAGCGTTAGAACCTCGTCTTTAGAACCTCGTCGTTAGAACCTCAGCGTTAGAACCTCATCTTTAGAACCTCGTCGTTAGAACCTCATCTCAAACTGTACCGTCTCCGTCCCGTGTGGTTCTATGCGGCTGTGCGTTGCGTGGCCCGACGCTACATGAAGACGACGGTGATGGCTGCACACGGCCGGCTGCTGTCCTCTCTGTCGTTACTATGAATTATTTAACGAGGCAGGGCATACCACAAAGGCCTCCGATGTTATGTTAAGACGCGACGTGTAGGAGCTTAGAACAAGACGCAACGGACTGTAACTGTGTTCATTAGTACACGACACAACCTGCGGGTACACGGATCTGAAGTGATCTCATTTCAACATCACAGAGCGACAGCAATGCCAACGCAAACACAGTGGACACACCGGCGAGGCGACCCGCAGAGAGAAGCTCTGGAAACGCGGGTCGTGGTTTAGCCTTCGGTAAGAGAGGGGGGGAAGGAGGTGGAGAGAAAGAGACAAAGAGAGAGGGGAGAGAGACAGAGAGAGTAAAATGACACTGGAAAGAATGGGGAGAGAACACGGAGGGAAAGGGGAAGGGAGACCGAGAGAGAGAGGGGGGAGAACAGGACGGGAGTGAACAGGAGAACGAGAGAAAAAGAAAATGAATAATTTGTGAGAGGAGGGCGGGACAGAGAGGAAGAGAACATTGTTTCCATCTCACCGAACAGCCAGAATCAGAACCGCCACAGAACCCGACAGCGCTTCCCTCCTGGAGGGGGTCCAGGGATCTACATGATCTCTATCATTACCATTCTGCTGCTGTCTGCACAAACAGCAGCCCACACCAGGAGACACACGCCCGGGAACCTCAGGCCACAGGGCGCTGGGAGAGGAGGGGAGGAGGAGAGAGGAGGAGAGGAGAGGAGAGAGGAGGAGGAGAGGAGAGGAGAGGAGAGGAGGAGAGGAGAGCGGAGGAGAGTAGAGGAGAGAGGAGGAGAGGAGGAGAGAGAGAGGAGAAGAGAGGAGAGAGGAGATAGAGAGAGAGGAGAGTGGAGAAGAGAGAGAGGAGAGGAGAGGGGAGGAGAGAGGAGGGGAGGAGAGCGGAGGAGAGTAGAGGAGGAGAGGAGATAGAGAGAGAAGAGAGGAGGAGAGAAGAGGAGAGATGAAGAGAGTACAGGAAATAGAGAGAGGAGGAAAGAGGAGAGAGGAGGAGAGTAGAGGAGAGAGGAGAGTAGAGGAATGAGGAGGAGAGTAGGAGGAGATTGCAGGAGATTGCAGGAGAGAAGAGAGAGAGAGAGAGAGAGAGAGAGAGGAGGAGAGTATGTGCGTTTGATGGAGGATGTGGTGGGTTATTCGTCTGTCCTGACTACGAGCCGGCTGCGGCGTGTCCCCTGATGCTCTTCTCTCTCGTCAGGACGGCGATCTCGTTCGCCGTCCTGACTCAATTTAAATAGCGGGCCCAGCTTTGAGGTCATGTGGGTGATAATAAGAAGCTTATAACCACAACGTCCACAATGGAACAAGACAATGAACTTGTGAATTAATCTATTATGATGAAATAAATTCATATTTAAATTATTAGACAATAATTAGATCTATTTCTCGTTTGTATCTAAGCAGCTTCTCCAGTCACATGTTCCATTGTTGAGCCATCTCCCAGCCAACCAGAGCTCTCTAAAGTTAATTTACCAAGAAGGGGAGCAGGATAATCCAGAGGTGGCTAGGGGGTTGGAATCCCAGACAAAAGGTTCTGGGTTCAACTCCCAATGTTCACATCCAACCTGTAGGCATCCTGGAGCAAGATGCCCCCTAACCCCTACCTGCTCCTTAATGACCTGTCTCTGTACTGTCTAACCCCTACCTGCTCCTTAATGACCTGTCTCTGTACTGTCTAACCCCTACCTGCTCCTTAATGACCTGTCTCTGTACTGTCTAACCCCTACCTGCTCCTTAATGACCTGTCTCTGTACTGTCTAACCCCTACCTGCTCCTTAACGACCTGTCTCTGTACTGTCTAACCCAGGGGTCGGCAACCCAAAATGTTGAAAGAGCCATATTGGACCAAAAAAACAAAAACAAATATGTCTGGAGCCGCAAAAAATTAAAAGCCTTATATAACCCTTATAATGAAGGCAACGCATGCTGTATGTATCTATAGTAGCTATATTAGCTTATCAAAATGACTAAATTAACTACAAATACATAATGAGCCTTCATGATTTAGGCCAAGTCCACACGTACCAAAACGATCTTTTTTTTCTCCGTTTTCCCTGGCATTGTTTCAAGAACATTTGCGTCCACACGGATCCATCTCAATACGACTCAACACGCTACTTCATGTTCCAGGCGTATAGGTGGCGCTGTTTTAACCCTTTTGATTGTCTCAATTGGCGCACGCATGGCTGTTGTTTGTTTGTAAAATGTGGCTTATGTGGTTGTCCATCAGTCTTTTTTTCTCAGCGTGGTGGCACAGGAGCATAATATTTTGCGTAGTGGTGGGCCGTTATCGGCGTTAACGTGCTGCGTTAACGCGAGACTCTTATCGGGCGATAAAAAAAAATATCGCCGTTAATCTATTCTCAAAATTGAACTAACCAGAAGCTGAGTGTTTAATAAAATATACTGTCCATAATCGCGCCATATGCTGGAGACAATGTAGCAATGATAATAGAAACAACTTGGGTGAGCGATGACACGTTTTGGGTTGATCGTGACATCAGAGCGTCGAAATAGTTGGTGTTGTTGTTGTTGTAATAATCCAAATCTTCCTCCGAGCTACCCGCCTTGGTACGGCGGTAGGCGGACGCGTACCAGCCGTCTGCCGTCAACGCCGCCGCCCCGGCTGCCGCGACGCGCACCAGAGACGAGCGTGCCGTGGACCTGTAGCGAGAGCACGTCCCGGCGCCGTTATATTTTCCCGCGTTTGAGTTTGTGATAGTAAGCGTGTAGTAAATTATACTAGAGTTTGTGATGCATTTTGGAAACAGGAGATGAGCCCCTGGTCTAATGCGCCACCTGGCTTGAGAAACCCCATCTTTTTCCATTTTCAAACATTTTTGAAAAAGCTCCAGGGAGCCACTAGGCGGCGTTAAAGAGCCGCATGCGGCTCTAGAGCCGCGGGTTGCCGACCCCTGGTCTAACCCCTACCTGCTCCTTAATGACCTGTCTCTGTACTGTCTAACCCCTACCTGCTCCTTAATGACCCGTCTCTGTACTGTCTAACCCCTACCTGCTCCTTAATGACCCGTCTCTGTACTGTCTAACCCCTACCTGCTCCTTAATGACCCGTCTCTGTACTGTCTGACCCCTACCTGCTCCTTAATGACCTGTCTCTGTACTGTCTAACCCCTACCTGCTCCTTAATGACCTGTCTCTGTACTGTCTGACCCCTACCTGCTCCTTAATGACCCGTCTCTGTACCGTCTGACCCCTACCTGCTCCTTAATGACCCGTCTCTGTACCGTCTGACCCCTACCTGCTCCTTAATGACCCGTCTCTGTACCGTCTAACCCCTACCTGCTCCTTAATGACCCGTCTCTGTACCGTCTAACCCCTACCTGCTCCTTAATGACCCGTCTCTGTACCGTCTAACCCCTACCTGCTCCTTAATGACCCGTCTCTGTACTGTCTAACCTTCTATCTTAGTGACATGGATCTGACTTCAGTGTAAGTTGCTTTAAAGGCATTAGCCAAGTGACTAAGTTGGGACAGCAAAACATGGAGAAGTGGAGTAGCTGGAGGCCGGAGCGGAGTGTCTGGTTGACCCCAGCTGCCAGAGGCTTCTTCTATCTCTTAATCCCAGCTGATCTTGTACACCCTCCACACACTCTCTCTCTCTCTCTCTCTCTCTTGACCCCTCACTTTGTCTTTCCTCCATTCACATCCCCACCCAGTCAGCGTAAATGCACACATCATCCGCATACATACAACGCACACACACACACACACACACACACACACACACACACACACACACACACACACACACACACACACACACACACACACACTAATGTTCAACATACATACAAACAAGTTGGTGCTTGACCCATCAGGTTTAGAGAGAGAGAGAGAGAGAGAGAGAGAGAGAGAGAGTCAGTGATAGGGTGAGTGAATGAGTGAGTGAGTGAGTGAGTGAAGTTCCCTGTCCTCGTAGTGTTTGGGCTTTTAAAGGATTTCATGTCCATAGGGCACTAGGAGGTGTCTCTCCTCTAGGGGTTAGGAGGTGTCTCTCCTCTAGGGGACTAGGAGGTGTCTCTCCTCTAGGGGTTAGGAGGTGTCTCTCCTCTAGGGGTTAGGAGGTGTCTCTCCTCTAGGGGTTAGGAGGTGTCTCTCCTCTAGGGGTTAGGAGGTGTCTCTCCTCTAGGGGTTAGGAGGTGTCTCTCCTCTAGGGCACTAGGAGGTGTCTCTCCTCTAGGGGACTAGGAGGTGTCTCTCCTCTAGGGCACTAGGAGGTGTCTCTCCTCTAGGGGACTAGGAGGTGTCTGGGGCCTCTCCTCTAGGGGACTAGGGCACTAGGGGACTAGGAGGTGTCTGGAGCCTCTCCTCTAGGGCACTAGGGGACTAGGAGGTGTCTGGAGCCTCTCCGCTAGGGCACTAGGGGACTAGGGCACTAGGGGACTAGGAGGTGTGTGGGTGAGCGGTGGACGGCGGGGGTCCGGCGAGGCCCTCTGAGACCGGACTCTGCTCGGGGCCCCGCCCACATGAAGACATCCAGCCGTGACGAGGCTTCAGAACCCGTTCCGTGTCGTTCCTTTACTCACACACACGGCTTCCGCCAGGAAACGACGACGTGGGCAGCTGTTGTTTCCGCGATGGGAAGTCGAGTGTGTGTTAATAAAGTTCCATTTGATGGGGTATAGCGACGGGAAGCGTGTGTGTGTTCTGGCGGCGGGGTGGGGGGGGGGGGGGGGGGGGGACCAAGTGTCTCTTAAATCAACACTCACTCAACACACTTTTAGTGACTCCTGAAAGCACTTTGTGTGCTGAGTACCGTGTGTGTGTGCGTGCGTGTGTGTGTGTGTGTGTGTGCGTGTGTGCGTGCGTGTGTATGTGTGTGTGTGTGTGCATGTGACACATAACACAACAAAACACTGAACAGTTCCTCTATCCACTCCGCTGTCATCACATCTCTCTCCTCCTCTTCCTTCTCTTCTCTTTCCCCCAAACTCACTTCTCTGGAAACTGGGTTCATGAACTGAGACGGAGGCACCCGTTGTTCAGGTATTCCGTGCCCGAGCTCGTCGAAGTGGTTTGGAGGAAAGAAAGAAACTAAACACACCTGCTGCCCTGTTGGCTCCTGGCCACCGGGAACTGAACGCCACAAACTGGTTTCGTGAGGCGTGGACGAGTACGAGGAGGAAGAGATGTGATGAAAGAGGAGCGGATAGTGGAACTGGTTTGATTCAGTGTTGCTGTGTCACTGCACACACACACACACACACACACACACACACACACGCACGCACACCGACAATAAAGCTGAATTTAACGTGGATAAATCGGAGGTGTTTTCAGAGAACATTTCAGTGCAGAGGTTCAGCTTGGTGTTACCGACGTTCTTCATGGTCTACTGGGATGGACTTCACTCCGCCCGTGTGATTCTAGCTTCGGGGAAACGGAGGATTTGGACAAAGGGCTACATTTAAGGAGATCTGTTTGATATTTCCACTGTCAGCACACAGCTGAAATGTCTTCACCGTTCTCTAAATATAACTTCACAGGGGGCTTAGAGGAACGCTACAGCGGAGACGGCCTCTAAAGTCTCTAAAGACGCTCGTTAGAATCAACACCGAGCTCAGCCAGACATCAGAGATATCACACATGGACACAAATATATCAGAGTTGAACTTACAGAGAGAGAGAGAGAGAGAGAGAGAGAGAGAGAGAGAGAGAGAGAGAGAGAGAGCGAGAGAGAGAGAGAGAGAATCATTCAGACGTACAGACACAAAGAGAGAGAGAGAGAGAGAGAGAGAGAGGAAGACAGAGACACAAAGGAATAGAGAGATCGACTGACAGTAAGAGACTGATGCAGAGAGAGAGAGAGCGAGAGAGCGAGAGAGAGAGAGAGAGAGAGCGAGAGAGCGAGAGAGAAAGCAGACAAGCAGAGCAAAACCAGTCGAGTCGGACAGAGACAGAAGGGTACAAGAGCAGCAGTGTGACGTACAGCAGCCGATCTTACTTTTGTTTTCCCTGTTGAACAGCGAGGGACACACACACAATAACAACCCAGCCTCTCCAAAACACTCAGAGCCCCATCTGGCCCGCGGCCTTAATCAGCTTACAGCGGCCTGGAGGCCAGGGGCCTCATCCCCGCTGACACACATCAACACCCCCTGTCACACACATGTTTACACACTGAGGGAACACAATCAACACATGAGCCAATCAGAGAGGGTCTGGAGACCCACCAGGCGGAAAGGCTCTCAGCCAATCAGAGAGGGTCTGGAGACCGCCGGGTAGAAGGCTCTCATTAACGCAGAGACACTTCAGCCAATCAGAGACCTCATTTACACAGAGACACGCCGGCCAGCCAATCAGAGACCTCATAACAACTGAGACACACCGGCCAGCCAATCAGAGACCTCATAACAACTGAGACACACCGGCCAGCCAATCAGAGACCTCATAACAACTGAGACACACCGGCCAGCCAATCAGAGACCTCATAACAACTGAGACACACCGGCCAGCCAATCAGAGACCTCATAACAACTGAGACACACCGGCCAGCCAACCAGAGACCTCATAACAACTGAGACACACCGGCCAGCCAATCAGAGACCTCATAACAACTGAGACACACCGGCCAGCCAACCAGAGACATTGTGAATGAGATACTCATGCTATCAGGAGACCCCATAAACACTGAGACATGCAACAATGAGACATGGGTTAGGGTTAGGGTTAGGGTTGGGTTAGGGTTATGGTTGGGGTTGGGGTTGCGGTTGGGGATGGGGTTAGGGTTGGGTTTAGGGTTGGGTTGGGGTTGGGGTTAGGGTTAGGGTTAGGGTTAGGGTTGGGGTTGGGGTTAGGGTTAGGGTTGGGGTTGGGGTTGGGGTTGGGGTTGGGTTATGGTTGGGGTTGGGGTTGCGGTTGGGGATGGGGTTAGGGTTGGGTTTAGGGTTGGGTTGGGGTTGGGGTTGGGGTTAGGGTTAGGGTTAGGGTTGGGGTTGGGGTTAGGGTTAGGGTTGGGGTTGGGGTTGGGGTTGGGGTTGGGTTATGGTTGGGGTTGGGGTTGCGGTTGGGGATGGGGTTAGGGTTGGGTTTAGGGTTGGGTTTAGGGTTGGGTTGGGGTTGGGGTTGGGTTGGGTTGGGGTTAGGGTTAGGTTTAGGGTTAGGGTTAGGGTTAGGGTTAGGGTTGGGGTTGGGGTTGGGGTTGGGGATGGGGTTGGGGTTGGGGTTGGGGTTGGGGTTAGGGTTGGGGTTGGGTTTAGGGTTAGGGATGGGGTTGGGGTTGGGGTTAGGGTTAGGGTTAGGGTTAGGGTTGGGGTTGGGGATGGGGATGGGGATGGGGTTGGGGTTGGGGTTGGGGATGGGGTTGGGGATGGGGTTGGGGTTGGGGTTGGGGTTGGGGTTAGGGTTGGGGATGGGGTTGGGGTTGGGGATGGGGTTGGGGTTGGGTTTAGGGTTAGGGATGGGGTTGGGGTTGGGGATGGGGTTGGGTTAGGAGTCAGCGTGCGAGTTTGCCTGACCAATCCTAGCGCTGGAGGCGGGACCAGGGAACATAGGACCAGGAGACATCGGACCAGGGGAACATAGGACCAGGGGAACATAGGACCAGGGGAACATAGGACCAGAGGAACATAGGACCAGAGGAACATAGGACCAGGGGAACATAGGACCAGAGGAACATAGGACCAGAGGAACATAGGACCAGGGGAACATAGGACCAGAGGAACATAGGACCAGAGGAACATAGGACCAGGGGAACATAGGACCAGGGGAACATAGGACCAGAGGAACATAGGACCAGGGGAACATAGGACCAGAGGAACATAGGACCAGGGGAACATAGGACCAGGGGAACATAGGACCAGGAGAACATAGGACCAGAGGAACATAGGACCAGAGGAACATAGGACCAGGAGAACATAGGACCAGAGGAACATAGGACCAGAGGAACATAGGACCAGGGGAACATAGGACCAGGGGAACATAGGACCAGGGGAACATAGGAGGACTTACAATAAGTACATTTGTCAGAAGAAAGAGAAACAGCAATACATCGCCGTCGGCACACTTAGGATGTTCAACCAAGTGCCGAGCACTAACCATCACTAGGTTAACCCGCTCCCCGTACACACTAACCATCACTAGGTTAACCCGCTCCCCGTACACAACAAACACAAGAGAGATGCTAGCTAGCTGATCAGAGAACCAGCGGAGACACAGGTGGACCGCTGCTGCTCCAGGGCAGGACGTGGTCCTGGGAAAGTGGCAAGCTGTGAGTCCATATGGCACTCTGTCTGTCTATGGTCTCACACACACACACACACACACACACACACACACACACACACACACACACACACACACACACACACACACACACACACACACACACACACACACACACACACACACACACACACAGCCCAGAGTGTGCACACAGCCACATACTCACACACACTCCAGAGCACAGCTGATCTCTCAGTAAACACGGACATATGGTCCATCTCTGTGGAGAGAGAGGGAGATGATTACGGACATCCTTTGTCTCCACAGGGAACAACCGCCGTGGCATGTTGTAGGACACACACACACGCGCACACACACACACTCTGACACACACACACACACACACACACACACACACACACACACACACACACACACGCATGCACACACACACACGTCACTGCTTATATAAGGACACTCTTCCAGGATCAGAGAGAGACAGGGTTCTCATGATGACAGCATGAAGTTATGTAAAGATGGGCTCATCATCATCATGGTAACAGATACTCATCTGTTTGGCCTCAGAGCTAAGGCTGGCTTTACACGACAACGCTCCCGGGTGAAACCGACAAAATATTTTTATCAGATGTGCCTTTCGTTTAGACGGCGACAGCGTTTTCGGGGGGCTTAAAAACGCCAAAAAAAAATGAACCCACCCTCCAGAGTGGAAATCTTTAAAAACGCTCCACCGCTGCGTATCCGACAAAAGGCTTAACAACGCAAAAGTGGTGCTCTGAGCTGCTCCCGCTGGCTCTCGTCCCGTACCGAACGCGTTGACGTCACGTCCACGTGCAGCACAGAGCAAACCACCAACAAACACGTTGGATTTCACCACACTTTTGCGTCACCGCGTGCGCGCAGATTTCCACCCAAAGACGCTCGTCTAAACGCGGAATTAAAAGTGGGGAACGCGACGCCACTTTTGCGGCGTTGTGTTCAGATCGTTGTCGTGTAAAGCCAGCCTCAGTCCTCTGCTCTCTCACACAGATAACGTCACCAGAGCGGCCCCCCCTGCTGCTCTTCCACCAACACGTCTTTTCGTCGCCGTTAAGCTAAAACTCTGCAGAGGGGGCCAATAAACCGAAGCGCCCAGCGAGGGGGGGTTATGACTGAACACAGCGTCTCGCGTTGTCCTGTCTTGTCTTCTCGGAACACATCTCAGCCGTCACGGTGGCCATTCAGCCGCACGTGAGCGCGTGCAAGACTTCAATGACATCACTTCTGTGACGTCACCGGCCGCCATCGCACCGCCACTTCCAGCGTCAGGCTGGCCCACTTCCTCTCTCTCTGCGTCCTCTCTCTCTCTCTCTCTCTCTCTAAAGAGAGACACAGAGGAGACCTAGAGCTCTCTCTCTCTCTCTCTCTCACCTTCTCTCTCTCTCTCTTTCCCTCTCTCATTCTCTCATTCTCTCTCTCTCTCTCTCTCTCTCTCTAAAGAGAGACCTAGAGCTCTCTCTCTCTCTCTCTCACCCTCTCTCTCTCTCTTTCCCTCTCTCATTCTCTCATTCTCTCTCTCTCTCTCTAAAGAGAGACCTAGAGCTCTCTCTCTCTCCTCGTCTCCTCTGTCTGTCTTCTGTCTTTCTCTCTCTTTCTCTCCTAATTCTGTCTTCTCCTCTCTCTCACCTTCTCTCTCTCTCTCTTTCCCTCTCTCATTCTCTCATTCTCTCTCTCTCTCTAAAGAGAGACCTAGAGCGCTCTCTCTCCCTCTCTCTCTCTCTCTCTCTCTCTCTCTCTCTCTCTCTCTCTCTCTCTCTCTGTTCTGTCTCATTAGGACTGAACCAGGGACGTGCTGCCAGCTCGCCCGGCCTCGCTCGCCCGCTTATTATCCACTTACCTTAAGATTAAATACAACCGCACACTCTCACTCTCTCTACCGCACGCACACTTACACACACACAGGCAGGCACGCACACTTACACACACACACTGCAGTGTTAACATGTTTTCATGCAAAAACAAAGATTTATTTTTATTTATTTTTTTTAAACAGGTATGTACTATGAAGAAATTAACATAAGTTAACGTACCTGGGAATAAAATGAGGCGACAGCAGCAGTAGAATCGCTTTAGGATGTTTTTCATGTCTAAACGTAACAGAATCTTTGCCTGAAAGCAAATCTTAAACTGCTATTTACTATCCCATACTTAAAAGGACCTAGGGTTTATATTTTTTGGACATGTGATGTAGAAACTTGCTGGGAATAGACTTGATCTACTTGACTGCATGAGAGTCATTTTTAGTCATCTCTTCACTTTGGCAACGTGAACATGATTATTTCTCATCATGCCAATTAAGCACTAGAGCTGACGTGCGTCCCGAGAGTGACGGACGGCTTAACCCGATCAGACCGCCGGGGTCAAAGCCCAGCGCGGCCGTCATGAACGTTGAGATGGGATCTGAGCCTACAACACCTGCTCCTACTCACTCCAAACTCCGTCATGGAGACTTACCTCGGAGAAGAAGGCGTTTTCCGGAGTCAACGTTCTGCCCTCCCCTTCTCTCTCTGCCGTTCATTCATTCATTCTGAGTTCATGCTGGAACCAAGCCCAATTAACACGCACATGTTAACACACAACACGCACATGTTAATCGTATGAAGATATCGCGAGTGCGGTTGAATGCGGTACGTCCACTACAACTGTTCATGGTTAATGTTTTGTTTCGACTGACTTGAGGAGATTCAGTAGGCTATCATTCCGTCAAAGAAAAGCGAAAAACGTTTTTGGCCGACGAAAAAGGGAAACCTCCAGATAATTGCAATGTTATCGTTTCTACTCGAGTCGCAGCGTACACGGTGAACGTTTTCCTCTGGGCCATGCTTTTATACGGCAACAGGAAGTACAATAATTGAGTCTCATTTCCTGTTTCCTGTTTACTTGTTTGCCCACGTGCCCAATCCCGGGAACGTGCAGCTCCCATGCTCCGTCAGTCCAACCAAAACCCCACCTGGCCCGTACGGAATAGAGGATAAGGACCACACAGGGTTATTTTGATTAAAGTCAGAATTCCGACTTTAAACTCAGAATTCCGACTTTAAACTCAAAATAACTTCACCTGTGGCCCCCGATGCTCTTCCGTACGTATTTGTCTTATTATTATTGTATGAGTTTTTTTAAATATTAAACACATTTCTTGTCGTCATTCCCCTTAGCATTCTTTTTGTTTTGCACAAAGATGGTGTGTCAATAAAGTTGGACGGATCCCCACAAAGCTGTGACTGGTGCCTTTATTGTGTTCGCAAAAATTCCAGTTTCCAGTTCCGTCAGTGCCGCCGTTTACACTTTGGGGCCGTTTTTGTCCACAGGAGACAGAGAAGAACAACGAGAGCCACTTCTGCACACACAACAACAACAACAACAACAACAACCATACCGTTGTGTTCAGAACAAAACAACACACTTTATTGCTTCAGAATAAATAGGAGGTGGACTTCGAGAGCGTTCCTGAGACGTGCTCTGGAAGCGCCGCCTCCTTGGTCACACACACGCCGACACACACACACACACACGCACACGCACACGCACACACACACACCTCATGGACCAGGTCATGTGACCTGCTGGTCATGTGATCGCCTATTCTCATCCAACCCTGCCCAGGAATCACCCCAAACTCTCTCTCTGTGTGTGCGTGTGTGTGTGTGTGTGTGTGTGTGTGTGTGTGTGTGTGTTAGGCAGTGATTCGTTGCTACTGTGCTACTCTTTGTCGAGATGAAAATGTGAGTGTGTGCGTAAACCAACAAACTCTTGGTTTGCATGCGGACAGAGGTTTGTACAACAGTCTCACAGCCATGTGACCCCACGACTCTGCGTGTGTGTGCGTGTGTGTGCGTGCGTGCGTGCGTGTGTTTTCACAGTATATTGTCTCTCTATGTAAAAATGGCGAGTTGTGTTGTCTTCATGCATTGTTTATAGCTTAGCTGTGAATTTCTCTTTTACTTTCATGCACACAAACACACACACACATACACACACACATATACCCCTACACACACACACACACACACACACACACAGTACCATGACATCAGGGACTACAAAAAGTACTACTACTACTACTTCATCATCATCATCATCATCATCATCATCATCATCCTCATCCTCATCAGTCTATTATTGCTGTTGTACTTCAATACTCGTATACGTCTAGTAAAATGTAAAAAAAAAAAAGTGTCCTTTTTTGTCCTAACAGAGTAGCCGTCCGGAGGCGAAAAAAAGTGTCCATCCTCGGCCAATGGCCTGCCTCGTTGGCCGTGATGTCACGCACCGCCGCTCTGCCCGACCCACGTATACAAAGACAAAAATATAGCTGTGTGGATATATATATATATATATATATATATATATATACATATGAACCCTGTGTATATATTATATCCCCAGGAGACCGGGGGCCCTCGGAGTCTCTCAGGCTCCTCAATAAATACGATTGGTTTGAACGGAGCAGACGGTCCGCTCCGGTCCGGTCCGGTCCGGTCCGGTTCTCTGTTACGGTCGGGACTCCGGTCTCCGGTCTCTAGTCCGGTCCGGTCTCTGATCCGGTCTCCGATCTCTGATCCGGTCCAGCCAGTCTCTCGTGGATCCACGGATCCATGTCTTTGGTCCTCACCCCTCTCCCCCCTCCCTCCCTCCCTCCCTCCCCTCCCCCCCTCCCTCCCCGTCTACACATTGGAGACGGCGTGCGGCGTGGCGTCCCGGGCCTGGCGGATGCCGTACAGCCACTTGATGACGCGGGCGTTCCTCTCGATCACCGAGATCCCGTACGGCGCCCTCTCCACGCCCGGCCCCTCCCCCTCTCCCTCCTCCCCCCTGCCCTCACCCCCCTCGCCCCCCTCGCCCTCGCCGCCGCCGCACTCGGAGCTAGGCGTGCTGACGCTGCGCAGCTTGGACACGGACACGATGTCGGAGCTGGCGCGGCCGAAGCGCTCGCGGCCGCCCAGCGCCTCCACCTCGCCGCGCTCCAGCCCGCAGTGGTTGAAGAAGCGCTCCACGTCGGCGGCGCCGCGCGAGTAGCGGTCGCTGAGGTCCGACTTGGAGCGGTGCAGCGCCGGCGGTTTCCGCGGCGACCCGCGGCCGGAGCTGGCTCCGGAGAGCCGCGTGAAGGCGGGCGAGGCCGGCGGGTACGGCGGCGGCGGCGGCGGCGCCCGGCGGGACGACGGCGAGGAGGACGAGGTGGCGGAGGACGTCCTCCTGTGGGGGGGCGGCGGCGGCGGCGGCGGGGGAGGGGGCGGGGTGGTGGTGGGCGGGGCCTGGGGCTGGGCGGTCTGGCGGAGGGGAAGTAGGGGCTTGAGGGGGAGGGCGGGGCGGGGGGCGAAGGTCCGGAGGGCGGGCGGCGGCGGCCGGCGGACGCACGTCCACCCGCCGCACGGCGGTGGGCTGGGGGTGGGGGTGGGGGTGGGGGTGGAGCTGGGGGTGGGGGTAGGGGTAGGGCGGGGTGGCCACGCGGGGGGCCCGCGCGGGGACGGGCGGCGGCTGCTCGCCGTTGTTGTTTCTGTTGTTGAGCGGGGAGGAGGTGGAGGAGGAGGAGAGGGAGGAGGAGGTGTTGAGGGGCTTGGTGGAGGAGGAGAGGGAGGAGGAGGTGTTGAGGGGCTTGGTGGAGGAGGAGGTGGAGGAGGAGGTGTTGAGGGGCTTGGAGGAGGAGGAGGTGGAGGAGGAGGTGTTGAGGGGCTTGAGGTTGTTGAGCAGCAGGAGGTGCGGCTCCGCTGACAGGCTGCTGCCGATGCTCTTGGCGCCCGACGAGGGGGAGGAGCCAGACGGGGAGGGGGAGGAGGGGGAGGAGGAGGGGGAGGAGGGGGAGGCGGACGAGGAGGCGGAGGAGGACGAGGAGCAGGAGGGCAGCGAGGAGCGGCCGGCGGCGGCGGAGGCGGTGACGGCGGTGACGGCGACGTGGGCGTGGCCCACGGCGTCGCCCACGTTGTTGATGAGGTTGTTGAGGATCTCCAGGTTGAGGGCGGGGCCTCTCCGCCCGCCCACCCCCCCGTCTCCTCCTCCTCCTCCTCCTCCTCCTCCTCCTCCTCCTCCTCCTCCTCCTCCTCCTCCTCCTCCCACCCCCGTCTCCGCCGCCATCGGTCGGCGTGGGAGCTTGCGCGCCGGGGGCGTGGCTATCTGGCCCCGCATGGCGGGCGTCA
>NW_028178163.1:7500-10000 GCF_964030765.1 Micromesistius poutassou | reverse complement strand
GTGTGTGTGTGTGTGTGTGTGTGTGTGCATGCGTGCCTGCGTGCCTGTGTGCGTGTGTGTGTGTGATGGCTGGGAGGCTGTGCTGCACACTGCGCCACGATGCTGCCCCTCTAATCTCTCAGAGCGATGGGAAGAGCCCGTGAAAATAGGGTGCAGCTGTTGCTAATTGCTTGGAGTCGAAAAAGAGAGAGTCTGATACAGCATGTCACCGGAAAGCTCACCTCGTTAAGTGTGGGGGCAAAACGGTAGAGTACAGCCAGGGGATGGGCACCGGGAGGGGTAGAAGACACACACACACACATACACACACATACACACATACACACACACACGCACGCACATACACATGCACATACACACATACACACACACACACATACACACACACATGCATGCATACACACATACACACATATACACATGCATAAACACACACACACACACACACACACAGACACACACACACACACACACACACACACACATGCACACACACACACACACACACACACACACACACACACACACACACACACACACACACACAATCCCATGTTTTGCTGGGAGCTCCAGAAATCATATTAAAGAGCACTGTGTAAGTGTGTGGCCGGGAAAATGACCAATTAGACCAGTATCCAAGACTCAATATCACCTTGAGTGGGGAAAAATGCAGTTGTACAGCAAACCCCCAAACCACCACTCATGACCGAGGATCTCGGCGCTGAGGTAAAAGCAGCCCTGCGACGATCAGTGTGGATGTTTACATTTACATTGAGGGCATTTAGCAGATGCTTTTATCCAAAGCATCTTACAATAAGTACATTTTTCATAAGGAGGTGACACAATATATCTCTATGGGTACAGTGAGGATGTTCATAGAACCAAGTGCCAAGCACTGACAATCGCTAGGTTAACCCATCCCCCGTATACAACAGAGATAGCTAGGATAAAACGCTACACAACTAAGTACAATAACTAGGTACGACACACAATAAGTGCGTACATCTAGTGCCAGGACGTACAACATAATAATGACAATAAGTGGGAGGGGTGGGAGGGGGTTGCTATGCAGAGTCTGGGTGAACTCTGAACAGAGTCTTGAGTCTTTTTGCGGAAGCTGGTGAGCGCCTCTGCGGTTAAGCTTCCAGTGGCTTCGCCCTCCTCTCTCTGACGTCGTATGACCGGAGCCAAACTCCAACTGCATCTCTTTAATTCCTTAAGCGCCCCCAGAGAGAGAGAGAGACGGCCTCCTCCTCCTCCTCCTCCTCCTCCTCCAGTTCTGCGGCGCTAGCTCCATACCGCGCACTATCGCTGACAAGGCGCGCCGCGCCGCGCTCAGGAGAAGACGAACTCCGTCTTTCTCGCTAAGTCCTCATCAACAGCCATTCCTCATCCCTGCTTACTGTCTCCTCCCGGGCTTGGAGGGCTTCCAGCCGTCTCCGTGGAGACGGTGATGGGATGGGAATGTTCAAATCATCCTGAGTGGTGGGAAAGCTAAGATATTATATTCTATGTGTACGTTGATCTGTTTGAGGCGAGGTGAGGTGTTTACTGCGAGTGCTCTCCGAGCGGCAGAGGTGAGAGAGGCGCCGTATGAACGCAGAGCGCTATAATGAACGCTTGTTTTGAACGCAACAAAAAAGAAGCCTTTTCAATCACGCTAAGCCATTGAATAAA
Source organism: Micromesistius poutassou (assembly GCF_964030765.1). Taxonomy (NCBI): domain Eukaryota; kingdom Metazoa; phylum Chordata; class Actinopteri; order Gadiformes; family Gadidae; genus Micromesistius; species Micromesistius poutassou. Next base: position 8,323 of record NW_028178163.1, on the reverse strand, counting down.
ACAGCCATTTGTTTTGCTTGACATTGATATTCCACATGCCATATCGATAAAAGGCAAAAAAAAAAAACGGTGCCTGCGGTACAGTGGCGCTCCCCTCACCGCACGCCGCGCTGTGTTGTCAGATACGTTCCGGTACGCAAACCGTCGCTCAACAGAAACGTGGGTCCGCAGTGGTTCTCTGAATCACAATCAGAATTGCTTTCATCAAATCTTATTGTACACAAGAGTAAAATTCAACAATACAAGATAAAGTAAATAAAGTAAATAAAATAAATGTAACAATAAGTAGTGGTTGTGGTGCCAGACACAGTTGATTGTAGTGCAAAAATGTAGTGAAAATTACAGAAATATGTGTTTAAATAATCAGTTTTCGTTAAGATGTGCAAAATGCTGTTCAAATCACACAAACATGTATCCAAATGATCTGTCTTTGTCGCGTGCGTTGGGGTTGGTTTGGTTTTGTGCTCCAGAAAGACCTTCGTATGCATCTTCTTTTGGTGTGCGAAAAAGTGAGAAGGCATCCTGTTTCTTGTCCTCGTTCAGCCCGCTGCACATTGAGTGAGCACGCACCCGTCTCAGCTGCACAATGGACCGCCTCACAGGGACCCCCGGCCCTGTCTGCCAGGTCCGGGGGCCTCGGGGGACTTAGAGGCCCTCAGCCCTTTAAGAACAAGCCATCTTTTGCAATCATTCCTGCGTGCCAAACCCCTAAACCAAAAGTCCTCAGCCCTTAGACTAGAGGTTAAGGGCCGTAAATCTGAGGCTACAACGTCAGCTTTTCGGAGCGCCAGGCGAACCGCTCGGCGGCGCAGCAGAGCCAAGA
>NW_028178163.1:0-2500 GCF_964030765.1 Micromesistius poutassou | reverse complement strand
TTTTATAAATAACAATGATCCTCATCCTCCTCCTCCTCCTCCTCATCATCATCATGATGGTGACTTCAATATGCTGGGCGGCATGGTGGCTCAGGAGCTAGAGCGGGTTGGGCTGGTCACCGGAAGGTTGCTAGTTTGATCCCCCCCCCCCCACCCCCCCCGGCTCCTCCTGGCATGTGAGTGTCGAGGTGTCCCTGTGAGAGACGCCTCACCGTAGCTGCTCCTGACCAGCTGGCTGTCTCCCTGCGTGGCTGACACCGCCGTCGGTGTGTGAATGTGTTCATGACCGAATGTGAGGCAAAATTGTGAAGCGCTTTGAGCGGTGGTCGACTGGTTAGAAAAGCGCAGTATGAATGCAGTCCATTCACCATTCTAGTAGGAACTGTTTTTAAAGGATGGGAGGTTGAGACCTGCCATCCCAGCCAGGGTGCTTATAATACATCATTTTCTTTTTTTTTTGGCCAAACAAGGTTACTTGTCGTGCTAGCCACTGTAGCCTGCTAGTCAAGCTCTCTGGGTTTATTTCTGTGGTACGTCTCTAACCTTAAGTAGCTCTAACCTCTTGGCTCCTCTCACGCTGTGCGTCAGTACCCACCCTCCATAGTGCACTGACAAATCTCTTTCTGGCTTACCGTCAAACGCGGAGAGTTGGATATCTTCATTGCTTACGTGTCATAAATGGTCAAAGTCAAAGAGCTTCATTTTGTCGTCTGCGGCACAAGGTGATCCTGGACGATGAGTACAAACTTTTTATTGCAGTTTCTGTCTTTCATTCTTTCCTTCAACACTTATTGAGTGAACTCGGATTCACTCACAAACGTCGGACGTTTCACTGGGACTGGAGTGACAGACAGGCCAGACACCTAAAGCATGTGCCCGACCCAAACCTCCACGGCGGTAATAGAAGAGATCCGTTCTCAGGAACGTCCGACCATGGTTGGTCCCAGCGTTGAGCTGCACGTACACAACACGGCCCTGAAGACAAGGCAAAGGCAGTGAGTTCTCCTCCAGCCTGGATGTCTCCGCAGTATTACCCTCCTCTGTTCTCCTGCGCGTGGATTTGGAACGGAGCCGAACACCACCTCGATAGCACTCCCGTCGGGCCGTCCGTCTGTCCCTCTGCAGAGCTGTCCACCCCAGACCTGCAGCTCTTCATTATTTGCATTGGAGATTCGTCTTTTGAAGTTGCGCGATTTCCATCCGTGGAAGAATATTAATTGAGTAAAAGGCAAAAAAGAGCAGTCGTCATGCATTTGCTCGCTTGATTCCCACGAGCAGCTGGTCTCAAAAACATTTGAAGTTCATTTTGCGTTATCTGAAACAGAGAACAACGGCCAAATATGTAGTGCTTTTTTTTTTTATTCTTGGTATTTTTGCAGATTTATTTGATAAATGGCTGAACGCGAGTTTCCCTCCGCAGGGAACCCGGGTGTTGAGTGGGCGGCGGCCCCGCGTCGACCCGCGCCCGTACAGCCACGTCCCCTAGCAGCCTAGCGGCGAACGTAAAGGGGTCGGCAACCTTCCAAGACATCTTTCGTCCCAACCTCAAAAAAAAAACGGCAACTAGACATTGCTTGTGTCGAGTGGATAATACATGAAAAGGTCCAATTTCCCAGCAAGAATCAATTATGTTTATCTGATATAATTTAATCTAGACATTCTATATGAGATCACAGCGGTATTGATCACCGTATGTGCATGCCAATGTTCGGACATTTAGACTTGTTTTTTTCCAGGGGTTTTTTTTCTTTCTTGATGGCCCTTGTTTTTAATCCGACTAAAATCTAAACTTAAGTCTGACTTTTCTGTTGTTCTCACGACTGAAAGCGAGCACAGCGCTGTCAGAGGGAAGGAGAAGCCATGCCCACAGATAGAGAGAAACATGAAAGGGAGCCAGTGAATGGAGGGAGAGAGGTAGAAAGAGAGAGCGGCACAGAAGGAGAAAGTAATGATATACAAAAAAAAACGCTTTCCCAGCTTAGCCTCTGCTTCAGCTCAACGTGTCCTAGACCTCTCTCCCTCTCTCTCTCTCTCTCTCTCTCTCACTCTCTCTCTCTCTCTCTCTCTCTCTCTCTATCTCTCCTTCGCTCCATCTCTCCGGCTCTATTTTTAACTCTATGGGAAATTGCTGAGTGGGCCCTTCCAAAGGTTTTTGCGGTAATTGATTCAAAATGCAAGTTGTCTCTTTGGTCATGAGGAGGGACGCAGGATCGCAGCTCACTTAACTTGGCAGCCTGTAAAATAGTTCTAAAGTATTGTGTGTGTGTGTGTGTGTGTGTGTGTAATGCACACACACACACACACACACACACACACACACTCACACACACACAGATAGATGCATACAAACACTAATCAAAGGCATGTTATATTTATGACATAAAGGTGGAATTTATTAAAGGCATTAGATCACAGCTGACAAATTACGCTGAAACATTTTAAACTTGCACAAAACTGCATGAACCCATGCATCGGCGCGTCACATTTATCGGCGCGTCAC
>NW_028178164.1:0-24198 GCF_964030765.1 Micromesistius poutassou | reverse complement strand
AAACAATCTTTAAAGAGTAAGGTTAGTGGGTATATGAAAGTATGGTTAGTGGCTGTAAAACCAAACGTAAACAGTAGTGTTAGTGGGTATCAAAGCATCCTATAACATAGGGTTAGTGGGTATCAAAGCATCCTATAACATAGGGTTAGTGGGTATCAAAGCATCCTATAACTTAGGGTTAGTGGGTATCAGAGCATCCTATAACTTAGGGTTAGTGGGTATCAAAGCATCCTATAACATAGGGTTAGTGGGTATCAAAGCATCCTATAACATAGGGTTAGTGGGTATCAGAGCATCCTATAACATAGGGTTAATGGGTATCAAAGCATCCTATAACATAGGGTTAGTGGGTATCAAAGCATCCTATAACATAGGGTTAGTGGGTATCAGAGCATCCTATAACATAGGGTTAGTGGGTATCAAAGCATCCTATAACTTAGGGTTAGTGGGTATCAGAGAGTATAGAAGTGAGGTGTTAGTGGGTGTCAAACCAAACTTAAAAAGTGGGGTTAGTGGGTGTCAAATCATCCTTGATAGATTAGCATTAATTGGTGCAAAAGTGTGAACCCTGCACCGGTGCAGGGCTCTGTAAAGCTGCATTCCTCATAAACCAGTGCTACATTGCTACAAATGTGCTCCTCCTATCAAACCATCATGTCCTTCTCTTGTGTCAGCTCTGTTGTTTGGCCCATCGTCTCTGTGGAGGATATATTGGGCTTTAGCTGACAGAGCAGTTCTTCAAAGCCCTCTCCTGGTTATTGCTCCCCCGTGTCACTCTGGTCCCCCAACACAGATCCAATATGGAGTCCTCTTGGAGACCTTTCATTTAATCTGACTCCATTTAATGGAACGAGGAATCAGTGAAGGAACGGAGCAACCTGGAGGAAAACAATAACATGCTGTACTCAGTTCATCCTGTTAGAAACATGTGTATCACATGAAGAATGTGGTCAGTAAAACGTATAGTTTTACTATACGTTAGTTTGGAGGAATGAGTAGCCATTGGCATTGGCTGAACTTCGCTCAGAGAAAAAGATATATACACACGCACACACAAACACACACACAAGCAGTGCTTGTGTGTGTGTGTATGTGTGTGTGTGTGTGTGTGTGTGTGTGTGTGTGCTTGTCAAGCACACACACACACACACACACACACACACACACACAGATGCACACGCACAGACACACAAACACATACACACACACACGCACGCACACACACACACACACACACACACACACACACACACACACACGCACAGACACACAAACACATACACACACACACACACACACACACACACACACACACACACACACACACACACACACACACACACACTCACACTCAACATTGGGTTACACAGACATACCTAGCAGAAGGGAGACTTGGTTGTGCAGTTGCCTTATCGACTTGAGAGTGAAACATTAGGCATGCCTGGGACTGCCACAGGCCCAAGAGGAAAAGGAATCCGCCAATCGACATATAGAGCCCTTCAGCCGTGACCAGACAGGACCCCCGTCCTGGCTCTGCTGGGGCACTGCGTCACTGCGCTGCTTGTCTACCTGATGGTGCCTGTGAATTTGCTGCAGTGCTACCCCCTCCACCCCCCCCCCCCCCCCCCCCTCCCCTGTACACTCAGGGTGCCACCGCCCCAGTCACTGTCCCCCCTGGTCACTGGCCCCCGCGGTCACTGTCCCCCCACGGTCACTGTCCCCCCCGGTCACTGTCCCCCCCAGTCACTGTCCCCCGCGGTCACTGGCCCCCGCGGTCACTGGCCCCCCGCTGGGAACCACCACAGGGCTGCCAGCCCCCGCCCTGCTCCACCAACCTGCTCTCCACCACACGGACGTAGCCAGCGGGCAGCTCAGCAAAAAGCTGACCCCCAAACGCTAAGTGGACGCAAAGGGGAACGTACAGAATGCATTTGGGGATAGAATATGAAACAACAATGTGTGGTTTATGTTGGGTATCCGATTAAAATAAAATGATATCACAGGAGAACACATTCTAAGAAACACATTTGACGTCTAGCATGTATCTATCTATTTTTATTTTTTAAATGCATTTGTCTTATTTTTTTAAATGTTTTTTCTTGTATATAATATGAATTTTTGGGTTAGGGGTAGGGTTATTATACAGTGCTTAAATCACATCAGATCACATCAGATCACATCACATCAGATCACATCAGATCACATCACATCACATCACATCAGATCAGATCACATCAGATCACATCACATCAGATCACATAAGATCACATCAGATCACATCACATCAGATCACATCAGATCACAACACAACTTATCACATCAGATCACATCACATCAGATCACATCAGATCATAACAGGTCACATCAGATCACATCAGATCACAATACATCACATTACATTACAGGACGTTCTATAACATCAGATCACACCACATTTGGTCACATTGTATGACATCATAATACATCACTATTATAGATATCAAAACATATCCAATAAAATGGAATGATGATATTGAAGTTACAGGTTATGCTTCAGGAATTAAAAAAATGCATAGTGTTGCTGATATTACACAATTGTAGTTAAAGGTCCCAGTTTTTTAATTTACTTTAAACATGAACCCTCAAACTCACCTTCCACTTGCCCACAGCTTTACAAATGAATACATGTAAAATAGACCACGACTTCTAAAAATACTTTCTAAGACTGCGGACGGTCAAACTGTCCTCCAGTTGCTCTAGAATCTCAACATCCACAGCCCATAATATAAGTAATTTTGGGGAGGCGAAAGAGGGAGCAGTAAGGTATAGTTCACCCAAGAGTCTAGTTAGGATAAAGTGAGACTAAACCAGCAGGCCATTTGAACACAATGGGACATATGACCTGCAGATTACAAAGCGTTTATGATGCACATTATGAGGGAAACTTCTTGCTCTCCAACATTACACAGACATAATGTTTTGGGAGAGAGATTCTTAACGTCTACTGCTCTCTATATTTATCCAGTTAATTCACTTTCCTTGAGAATAAATAGGCCTTTTTGGACCAGCTCCAGGAACTCTACACGTGTTTCCTATACAGTATAAAAGTTAATGAGAGATTGATAACAAGTACAAAAAAAGTACAAAAAACAAAGTACAAAATATAGTTTAATATGAGGTATTGCATCCAAAATATTGTATTGAGACGTCCCTATATGTTTCATTGTTCCTCCGTATCTCCACCGACCACTGTTTGTTTTGAACTATTAATCATTACAATAATTTGTCAGTCCTCCAATGTTTGAATTCATTTGTTTATTCAGTTCAAATGACATCAACTCTGCTCTTATTGCGGCGTTCATCTGGATCACTGCTCTCATCTCTTCTTCTCATTTTGCTATTCAACGCTGTGCTCTGGAGAGTGACTTATACCAGCTCAGCCACCAGTCAGTTCATCACCTAATGTAACGCTGAGGCTTTTATAGGACCTTCTTATGATGGGCACACGTGCCTGTTGCACACACACACACACACACACACACACACACACACACACACACACACACACACACGCACACACATACACGCAAACACATACACGCACACACATACAAACACACACATACAAACACACACACACACACACACACACACACATACACGCACACACACACACACACACACACATACACATACACATACACATACACGCACACACATACACGCACACACATACACGCACACACATACACGCACACACATACAAACACACACACACACACACACACACATACATGCACACACACACACACACACACGCATACACACACACACACACACACACACATACACATACACATACACACATACACGCACACATACACATACACGCACACACACATACACGCACACACACACACACACACACACACACACACACACACACACACACATACACACACACACGCACACACACGCACACCTCTCTTGGTAAGTAGGACTTGTGGTTCACAATAGACAAATGTACCACACAGGAATGCCCTCAATGAGCTCGGATGTACTGACTCGAGAGACAGCGAAGGAGAACACAAAGCAGCGAGCGAGGCCTGGAGGGGTGCTTGTATCATCAGCATCCTTGCATGCAGTTTGATTTAGATTTTTTTTTACATCAGAATATATGTTTTCACATGTCTATTTGGAGGTAAAACCACTTGTCTCTTTGTGTTGTGATTAAATAAATACTATAATACTATACTATAATAATAAATAATAATAATAATAATAATACTATAATACATGTTATGCATAAACAGCCTTGCAGCCCTTTTTGATGACATGAAAACTGTCGAGAGGAATACAGTTGATCATGGTGAAGTTCCTCACCTACTATTTACACTGACTCTGACTCATACAATAACGCTGTGGATTGTCAGAGAGCACGTATTCATTCCAACCATTTCGCAGCTATGCCACCTGTTGTAAACATGACTTCGACAGACTGATGAATTGCTATGGAAATGTGACTCTAGTGCATTCAGACTAACATTGATTTGAAATAACAAACACATTCTAAAAAGAACCAGGTATTTGGCTCATAAGTGACGATGAGAAAAAGTATTGTGCTGGGGGTTGACATCACTGGTTGCTATGGCGACAGCCTGAGATGCCGTTCTGGTGAACTTGCCAGCAGTACTACAGTGTGTTTCATGTAGAGTGGGTACGCACCACGGGTATCTAAAGTTGACTTTAGATACAGTAGGCTTATGTCCATTGTCTTTTTATAGACAGATTAGTGAATGTAAATAAGTGTGTACAAAAAATTGCACAATTATGAGGTGGTGGCAAAATATTGCATTGAACAGAGGTAGTTAGATATGCAAGATTTAACTTTGCAAGCTTAAGATGAGCCTATGCCTGTAAAAAACCATGACGCTTGTGTTTGCATCATGGTTTGCCGACTAGCTTCACTCTGCTGGCCACAAAGGGTAGTGCGCATGTTCTATAACAAGTATGCACTCCTCTCTTCGCGCAAAATCGTAAAAAAGAATCACCCATTTACAATGATACATATTTTTTATTTTTTGTATAGTTTGCTTGTTATATTCATATATTTAAATGTGAATGAAGAAGGTGTAACATTGATACTAACAGTGAAACAGAATCATACATCAAAACACCTGCAGACACTTTATCAGATCACATTAGCAGAATTGTGAGCTATGACATCGAAAGAGTAAGATCAGGTTTTGGAATACAACAAAAAAAAATCTCAAAATAGATGTCCAAATATGTGTCTATTGATTGAGTCATAATGAATGTATGTCATTTGTTAACCCAGAACATGAGAAGGATTGGATCCAGCCAAGACGTTGCTTATTATATATATATATTATACAGGCAGTGAGGCAATGACACAAATAGGCCACAAGATGGCCCTGTGGTGCTGTCTAGGACTATGTTTACAGCTTTGAGATATTTATAGGCACGTTTAAGAATAATGAATACCCGAGTTGCACTTTAAGGAGTCAGAAATACTTTTCACTTGTGTCACCAACAGGGAAAAACCGATACCCGCTGGCAATGATCGAGAAACTTCCACTATCATCACTTTGTCATTACGCTGTGCAGCAATGTGTGACCCCACCCAGCACCCCAACCACTGCACCAGTATGACCCCAACCACTGCACCAGTATGACCCGCCCAGCACCCCAACCACTGCACCAGTATGACCCGCCCAGCACCCCAACCACTGCACCAGTATGACCCGCCCAGCACCCCAACCACTGCACCAGTATGACCCGCCCAGCACCCCAACCACTGCACCAGTATGACCCCAACCACTGCACCAGTATGACCCGCCCAGCACCCCAACCAGGACGTGGAGTTCGTTTAACTCTTCGTCATTGCATAAAAAAAGGTTTCGATTCATGTTTTAACGAACTCCCATTTCCACGACGGCAGTGGGCGGGGCGTCGGAGCGGAGGGCGTGGCGGGCGCGAGGAGCGGCAGTCAGCACCAGTTGCCTTGGCAGCAGCAGCTGATTGTTGAGTGTGTGCAGAGCGGCAGGTGGCAGCGCGCGGCCCGGGAGCAGACAGCGGGTCTCCTGATTCAGAGACTCACCTCCAGCACCTCGTACCTCTGGTCGTTTGGAATGGACCGCCTGCCAGCAGAATAACCACCTCCACGCGTTCTTAGTTCTCGTTCTAACTTTGTTTCCTCTCGGGACGCGGAGTGAAGTGCAGCGTGCGTTCGGTCTGTGACGTCCTCCAACGCGGCTGCGCGTGGGCGCGCGGGGGTTCGTTCGTTTGCGAACTTCTCGGTTTGTTCGCGGTTGTTCTTCGTTCCTTCTCCGCGTCGCAGCGACACCATGGCGTTCGCCAGGTTCAGTAAGATCTTACGGCTGCCCACCATTGACATAAAGAAACGGGTTAAGCAGTACGAACACGTTCACCGGGACATCAACCCCAACGACCTGTGGGAGATCATCGGCGAGCTGGGGGACGGAGCCTTCGGCAAGGTGTACAAGGTAACGTGTAGAGCTTACTGTACAAGGTAACGTGTAGACCCCATAGTGTACAGGTAACGTGTAGAGCCCTTACTGTACAAGGTAACGTGTAGACCTTACTGTACAAGGTAACGTGTAGACCTTACTGTACAAGGTAACGTGTAGACCTTACTGTACAAGGTAACGTGTAGACCTTACTGTACAAGGTAACGTGTAGACCCCATGCTGTGGTGTCTGACTGACTGGTAACTGTCTGACTGACTGGTGACGTGTCCCCTGTGGTGTCTGACTGACTGGTAACTGTCTGACTGACTGGTAACTGTCTGACTGACTGGTGACGTGTCCCCTGTGGTGTCTGACTGACTGGTAACTGACTGGTAACTGTCTGACTGACTGGTGACGTGTCCCCTGTGGTGTCTGACTGACTGGTAACTGTCTGACTGACTGGTAACTGTCTGACTGACTGGTAACGTGTCCCCTGTGGTGTCTGACTGACTGGTGACTGTCTGACTGACTGGTGACGTGTTGCATCACGCCCGGCGGTGTGCTAGCCTCCTACAGACTACAGGAACCGGCTGGTGCGTCTGTTGTGGTTTTCTGCGGGTTGTCAGTGAGGCTTCACACAGCCCCATCTGGGTACCAGGTGGAGGTCTGATCTGTGCACTGTGGGGAGTATCAGAGTCAGGTGAACTGTGAACTTCTTATTCTTCCACGATATCTCAGGCTGTCGAGGATCTGCCTCTGTTTCCACTGCTGCCAATATACACGTTTTTTTTTAAAATAATTCAATGCACTAGTTTGTCGTTGGGGTTGGAAAGGCCCTGCGTCGGTGTGCCGTGGTCATGGGCGAGGAGGCTGCGATGTGCTCGACGGAGCAGCACATAGGCTTCTTTGACTGTGGTCATAGCAGAGGTTTGTGGAAGAAGTGATGCCTTACTTGCATGGCAGTCAGTGTAAAAACAGAACAAGTGGCTCTTTTATTAAGGGGGCGTGTTTTGTTGTGATTGGATGCTGTGCGTGCGCTGAGTAAACCAAGGCACAGGTCATCCAAAGAAAAAGGTATGATGCAGAATAGTGTGTGTGTGTATCAGAGTCGCCCTATGAGGTAATGATCTGAGCTGACCCTGACCTGTGGAGCTGGTCTTCGCTTTGGTTTCTCACTGTTACTATTTTTCTACTCATGTTGACACTGTTGTGTTAAATTATTTGAACTGATGGATGCTCCCTTGTTGGGAGTGTTGAACAATTTATTCAAACGTCAAGAACTGATTCTTGGCCAGATAAGCTGCAACCGCATGTAAGGGAATCTTCAAAGTCAAACCAACAATATGTTAGGACCCCGACCAGACATGGCTGCTGCTCATCTGTCTGTGTTCAGCCTTAAATCAAAGTGGTTTTTTCAAAGTCATTGAATGTAAAAAAACCTTTTTGAAGTTGAACACGGGCTGAAATCGCTCTCCCAGGGCTGTCTGTGTGTTGCTGTGGGTGTTGATGTTTTACTAGACCTTTATATATCCATTCCACAGATGTGCAGGCAGGAATACCTCCAGTATTTGTCTATAGGACACACACACACACACACACACACACACACACACACACACACACACACACACACACACACACACACACACACACACACACACACACACACACACACACACACACACACACACACCCCTGTGCACCCATCACTTCTATGTTACGTTTGTTTGTCCCGGTGTTAACGGCAAACACACGTTTGACCTGTCATCACGTGCCTCTCTCTCACGGAAATGACAGGTCCTTTCCACCCTCTCTGCCCCTTTGGCTTTTCCCCTCCACTGAGGAATGACATGTGGCCTGTCCAGGGGTCAGACCTCAGACACTGGGGACTCCAGGCCTGGTTTAAACACTTCAGAGGGAGTTGTCCATTATCAACTGTCAGAACCCTGACACGGCTTTTTCAAAGTAGGCAGGAGACGGAACGTGTGTGTGTGTGTGTGTGTGTGTGTGTGTGTGTGTGTGTGTGTGTGTGTGTGTGTGTGTGTGTGTGTGTGTGTGTGTGTGTGTGTGTGTGTGTGTGTGTGTGTGTGTGTGTGTGTGTGTGTGTCAGTCATCTGGTGAAGTCGTTGGAATTAAAGCCTGCATAAACTCCACGACAACTTAAAGGCAATCAAGTAGTCGTGTTTCCCTTGACTACATCAGTGACTAAACCAACCCCCCCTCCCCTGTTATCTCCCACTGTAGCGTGGTAAGATCTGTTACCTTTTCGCCGGAGCCATCATCTGGTCTTCTTGTCCCATTCGACAAAAAACACTTGCTGAAGGAAAGTGCTTCAATGATCCAAGGGATGATTGAGTCATGGGTGGATGGTGTGTTGCTATTGTCATCATTAGGGGCCAGATTACAAATGCATTTGACCCAACGTAGTGATGGCTCCAGTAATGGCTGCAGAATATGGAAGCCCTTAGTCTGCCCAGTGTAGTGGTGGGGCCTCCACCTGCAGCCATCTGGCCTCCACCTGCAGCCATCTGGCCGCGATGCTCCACAAGGGAGAACGAGGGGGATTGGACCGTCGGCAGGAAGTTGTGGGAAGGCATCAGGGGTGGACTTCCTGTGTGCTCTCAAACATCATGGCTATCAGCTTCATTCAACGCCCCCCCACACTCCTGCGTCTTTAGTCATGGAAACACTTTCTCCCTCGCTTCAATTCAATGACATGTATTATTGTGTGTGTGTGTGTGTGTGTGTGTGTGTGTGTGTGTGTGTGTGTGTGTGTGTGTGTGTGTGTGTGTGTGTGTGTGTGTGTGTGTGTGTGTGTGTGTGTGTGTGTGTGTGTGTGTGTGTGTGTGTGTTGCGTTGCAATTATGGACCCTCTTTTGTTTTTTGTAAGGCTAGCCCATACCTACAATCAATATGGCACCAGCATTGGTTACAGAACCTGTTCCTACTCATGTTCCTGAACCTGTTCCTACTCACGTCAGCACTGTGGGGTGATGAGCACGTTTGCCTGGAGCCGTTTCGCTGTACCTCTCTCAGATTGGCCAGGGGCACATTCCACGTCGGTCTCCAGTGAGTCCTCATGGAGATGCGGCCGCACAAATCACACCCAGTGCCTCAAAGCGTCTGGTCAACACCGCTAATGCCATCAACACTATACCAGTGGGATGCTTATAACCCTTTACCACTGTGAGAGCCAAGGCAGGTTATGGTCCCTGTTTTCCGTGGGTTTATCAGTGGATAGGCCAGGTATGTAAACATATGAGTGCCCACCGTGCTACAGGTAATAGTCCTCTATTATAGACCTTTCTGTCGAGCCTGAGTGCTCATCAATACTGTACATGCATTCCATTTGACAAACATGTTAATAGCAGCAGCGCTTTTCATTCCAGTTAATTCACTGCATGTTTTGCCAAAAGCGCTCTTTAAAAGTAGTTGATATAAAGTTGAGCTGTGGGCTATACGGCACATGTTGACCGTGCATGGGCCGGTCAGCCTCATGTTTGACCGGCTCTCTAAAGCCTCCAGCCCCCCTACGTTCATCTCCACGATCCTTTAGCTTCATTCTTCACTCTCCAACACACCTATCTTATTCACCAAAGTCATGACCAAAGTGTGTGTGTGCGTGTGCGTGTGTGTGCGTGCGTGGTATGTGCTGTACAGGTGGGGTCTTGTTTGGTTGTGAAATAATAATCGTGTCTTGACATCGAGGCACGAAGAGTCAAATGTTTCCTTCAGTGTATTCCGGGCCTCGGCGCGCCTCCGCCGGCCTCAGAGGCAGCGTCTCCAGAGGCACTCGCTGGCCCTGGCGTTGCCGCGAGTTGCCCCCGCAGGGAGGGGAGAAGGCGCACACAGCCCTGCAGTTAAGACTCTGTGCGCCCTGTTGTTGGGGCAGTGGCTGCTCGCTGAACAGAACCTTTTCCTCCATGCGTTGGAATTGGAACCAGACTTTTTTTTGGTCATTCAGACTTTTCAGAGTAGGAGTTTTGTACTGCTCAATTGACACGGGCACCAACACCTGGTGCCCGCACCCGCCTCTTAACAAGACTATCAAGCCCAAGGCTACATTTGAATACACTTCTCTGCTGACGTTGATCTAGATGGAGCGCTTCGTACCGTTGACCCGTGTCAGAGCACCAGCACACGTGGCCGTCTCAAGGTCTCTAATCTGGAGGAGCAGCTGCGTGAGGCCTGCCCCGATAAGAGCCGTCTCTGCGGGGGGCGGGGCAGGGCGGGCGTGGGAGTCCCCCTCTGCCTCCTCTCGGAAAGGTGGAAAGAAATCAACTTTTGGTTTGGCACATGCTCTTGGGCTGTGTGCAGAACCGAAGCGAGGGACTAAAGTGAGGGATGATTGATGGAAGTCTTCCTTTGACGTTATCCATTAAGTTTAGTCATTAGTTATCCACTCCTCGTTAGTCATGACCACCGATCTTACCGTTAGAAAATATTCAGAAAGCAGCGTTATAATCACAACGTGTACAGACGACGTGTGGTGACGCTCAACAGGCTTACAGTCGCTGCACTACTTGTTGCACCATAGAAATTCCTGGGCAGCCACAGGTGATCTTTAGATATGGACGTTTCACAATCGAGACACGGTGGCGGTTTCATGCCTGTAAAATTGTGTGTGTGTGTGTGTGTGTGTGTGTGTGTGTGTGTGTGTGTGTGTGTGTGTGTGTGTGTGTGTGTGTGTGTGTGTGTGTGTGTGTGTGTGTGTGTGTGTGTGTGTGTGTGTGTGTGTGTGTGTGTGTGTGTGTCAGGATATAGGATCCCTCGGTTGGTTTCTGTTATTATTCCGCTCATCAGGATATGACGGTTTTGTGGGGTTCATTTTCTGACTGATATTATATAATGTATATATATATATATATGTGTAATTCAACCCTTTTTGCATTTTCTTTCTCTTCCCTGTCTCGTTTTACAATGAAGCAATCTCGGAAACGATGTTGTAGAAGATCCTCCTTTTCATTATTATTTCCCAGAAAGATTAAAATTCAGTTTGAGATTCACAATCTATAATGAGCTATGTACTGCCCCATGGTGGACGCTTGTGACCCTTCTTAATTGGAACAAAACATATCTGATGTTTGATGAGCGATAGAGAACAACACAAAGTAAATGACTCTCAACAGAGAGCTCTTCTAGCCGTCATTCACTGCCTCTACAGAGAATATATGCTGCAGCTGGCACACGCACTGATCTCCTGGTGACAACAGGCCTGAAGGCTGACCCCTGTGAGGCCTGGTGCTGGTGCCACCACATCTCGTCCTGATAATGACTACTGGACTCCTTCTGGGCCCTGAGCACCACGGCCAACCGATGTCTACACAAGCGCTTTGGGGATCAGCATTGTGTTCTTCACACAAGCAAGGAGATGTACAGAGTACAGTACTCACTCACTCACTCACTCACTCACATGCACACTCACTCACTCACATGCTCACTCACTCACTCACTCACATGCACACTCACTCACTCACTCACATGCACACTCACTCACTCACTCACTCACATGCACACTCATTCACTCACTCACATGCTCGCTCACTCACTCACTCACTCACATGCTCACTCACTCACTCACTCACATGCACACTCACTCACATGCTCACTCACTCACTCACTCACTCACTCACATGCTCACTCACTCACTCGCACACACACACACACATGGACACACACACACTCACTCACATGCACACACACACACACACTCACTCTCTCACATGCATACTCAAACACACTACAGAGTGCGACGTGCCTTCTGCAGGCAGACTGCCGGCCTCAGCGTTCTGTGTGCTGCCACAGGCCCAACCTGAAGGTTAATGACCCCAGGGACGTTTCTCTCCATGGTTATATGCAGTGATCCAGCCTGTCCACACCTACACTGCTGCCTCCAGCGACCAAGGAAATATTAGCCACCACATAATAAAGTGTGTGTGTGTGTGTGTGTGTGTGTGTGTGTGTGTGTGTGTGTGTGTGTGTGTGTGTGTGTGTGTGTGTGTGTGTGTGTGTGTGTGTGTGTGTGTGTGTGTGTGTGCTAGTTTATAGGCGTATTTTCTTGCACATGTGTTTGTTCACTTATGTTACAGGTCACTGACTGACCCTATTACAGTTTTGCCCCTTTCTTGAGCGGCGACCGGGGGTCCATTTCATCTGTTTGTTTATGCATTCTGTGGTCCGTGGGGAGGTGGGCTGACGGCTAACATAAATCTACAAGGTCTAGCGGAGAGACGATTAGGAACCAAAGGGCGTGCTACAGTGACAATGAGGAGGCAGTACAGTCCACTGCTGCCACGTCCTGCTTCGCTTTCTGCAACGCATTTCTGCTGACTACTCCAAACGTGAAACAAGGAAATGAGCACCAACAGCCGGCAGTTAATAACCAACCCTGTTCGGCGCTGCGTTGTCTTCAGCATTATTGCAAACATTTGGAAGAGCGACTTTGGAACAGGGTTCCAACCGGACGGACGCGTTGAAACTGAACTGATCTCAGTCACGATGAGCACGGTGAATCTTAAACCCTTAAAGAGTCGGCATGTCTTCAGCCTGTCTACATTTCTTCTCTTTCTCATTAGTCCGTGCTCTTTAAACCACATCGAAACGCATAGAACACGATTATATTTCCCACTCCTGACCTCGACACACCCGCTCGTCAGGTGGCAGTCAATCTGCCGTCTCCACCCGTCAACCGGGCACTTAAAGCACAATGGACTGCGTGGCCGTGAAGTGGATGATGAGGTGTTCAGACACACTGCGGTCACGCACGCCTACGACCTGCCTGCACCCCCACGACCTGCCTACACCTACGACCTGCCTGCACCTACGACCTGCCTGCACCTACGACCTGCCTGCACCTACGACCTGCCTGCACCTACGACCTGCCTGCACGCCTATGACCTGCCTGCACGCCTACGACCTGCCTGCACCCCTACGACCTGCCTGCACCCCTACGACCTGCCTGCACGCCTACGACCTGCCTGCACGCCTACGACCTGCCTGCACCCCTACGACCTGCCTGCACCTACGACCTGCCTGCACCCCCATGACCTGCCTGCACCCCCATGACCTGCCTGCACCCCTACGACCTGCCTGCACCTACGACCTGCCTGCACCTACGACCTGCCTGCACCTACGACCTGCCTGCACCCCCATGACCTGCCTGCACCCCCATGACCTGCCTGCACCCCTACGACCTGCCTGCACGCCTACGACCTGCCTGCACCCCTACGACCTGCCTGCACCCCTACGACCTGCCTGCACCCCTACGACCTGCCTGCACCCTACGACCTGCCTGCACCCCTACGACCTGCCTGCACGCCTACGACCTGCCTGCACGACTACGACCTGCCTGCACGCCTACGACCTGCCTGCACCCCTACGACCTGCCTGCACCCCTACGACCTGCCTCCACCCCTACGACCTGCCTGCACCTACGACCTGCCTGCACGCCTACGACCTGCCTCCACCCCTACGACCTGCCTGCACGCCTACGACCTGCCTGCACCTACGACCTGCCTCCACCCCTACGACCTGCCTGCACCCCTACGACCTGCCTACACCTACGACCTGCCTGCACCTACGACCTGCCTGCACCCCCATGACCTGCCTGCACCCCTACGACCTGCCTGCACCCCTACGACCTGCCTGCACGCCTATGACCTGCCTACGACCTGCCTACGACCTGCCTAAGCGTTTAGTGTGGAATCCGTGACGCAATTGTTGTTGGAGCGAGGCCCCGTCCTTTGTGCAGCGCGGGCCCCGGCCGGTCGCAGCCGGTTTGGTGGCTGACATGTTTCAGGCCCTTTTGTAGACGATGGGCTCAGTGAGGTCACAGAGGTTTGAGGAACTCGTGGCTCTTCTTTATGCACGGCTCTCCTCTTGTCTGTGACACACACACGCGCGCACATGCACGTGCACACACACACACACACACACACACACACACACACACACACACACACACACACACACACACACACACACACACACACACACACACACACTGGCCTTAAAGTCACACCGCTAGAAACTGTTGGGCGTCTCCCTGTCATTTCCCCTGTGCAGTGTAGCTTTAAAATGCACATACACATGCTTAGAATTTCGAACCTGCACTAAGACACACACTTCCTGGAATCACTCTGAGGCTTAGACCAACAAGCACAGTTCGCTGTGGTTCACTGCTGTGGGGCGATCAAGGCTGCAGCACATGCATAATGCATGTGTGATCTCTAATGGACATGGGTAGTCTCTTCAGAGACATTCATTATTAACATTAACATTTAGTTATTGGTTATTCACAGCGACACACTGTGGCATACGCGTCGGTGTTGGTTAATGACGTGAACACACGTCCCCAACGCAGCCCCTAACCGTAAAACTCTCTCCCCCTCTCCCCCTCTCCGCAACTCAACGCCGCCTGCGGGATGCGTCTGGGTCGCGTGTCAGCCGCTGTAAATCACTTGAGAAGTCATGGGGGTCCGTGTCTTGACGCGGTGGTGACCCCACCCCATGGTGACCCCACCCCGTGGTGACCGAGGAAACCATGTTTGTTTACCCTCTAGGACGGTCTCTCTGGCCTGGCCAGCCCATGGCTGGAGCGAAGCAAGCCCACCCCGTGTCTATTTTAACACAGAAGCCCTCCGCACTGCACTCTAATTAGAGATGGGGTGTTTGGAGAAAAAGCCTTCTATTTATAGGGCCTTTGGGCAGAATTCCCACGTCCCTGCCAAAGTTTTTAATGTTTTTCACTCATTCAACCACAAGACTCTTGACACAGTGGGAATACCAAGAGTTACCACTGGAGACGAGGGCTAATGACAGTTGTCTGGTGAGGTGTCCCCTGTCTGTAGCCAAATGTGTCTCACCTGACCACCTAACACGATTAATTGTGTGTGTGTGTGTGTGTGTGTGTGTGTGTGTGTGTGTGTGTGTGTGTGTGTGTGTGTGTGTGTTGTGTGTGTGTGTGTGTGTGTGTGTGTGTGTGTGTGTGTGTGTGTGTGTGTGTGCGCGCCCCTGCCTTGTGGTCCCTATTCGGTGTTTGTTCAGATGTTTTCCCACAGGACTCAGGAGTCTGGCACCAAGGTCCATTTCTCACACACACACACACACTTCATTTGAACGATGGTGCACGTTTTCTCGCAGACAAACACCACCTCGTCTTCACACACCAGCTATATGTTGGGACCTACAGTGTGTCTTAAGGTCCAGCTGCTGCATGCTGTCCCAACCCTCCAAATAATGCAGTACTTCCTATGAAGAACACTTTACACCTGAGATTAAGATGTCAATACCAACTACAAGGTCAATCCAGATCTTGGTTGTCATTTTAGCTCTCCTTTTACTTTTCGATGTGCTTTGATTTGTAATACTTCCAGCCAATTGTTACTTCAGAAAATAATCAGGAGCCATTCGCTACTGAGCACTATTTTCATAATCCTCCTCCTCCTCCTCCTCCTCCTCCTCCTCGGTCTATGTGGTGTTGGTGACTTCCTTTGCTTTTTTAATCTGAAGAAACACTCGTCCTTTCTGTGTTGCATGTTCCCTCTGTTAACTTATTGCGCAACCACAGTGGTGGCTTTGCGTGAGTCCAACGGAAGCCATTCAACCATCCATTTCACAACCTTTCCATGATGGCACAATATCTTTAACCATCCAGTCAACAGTGTTTCAATTCATGTTTTCATTCTTTTTTTGCCACGCATACTGAAGGTGTAGAAAGTCTAGTTTCAGTCGCGACTAAAATGGTGTGTTCCTACCGCAGCTCTGTGTTGCTGAGGTACCCTAGTGCTCAGTGTGTGTGTGTGTGTGTGTGTGTGTGTGTGTGTGTGTGTGTGTGTGTGTGTGTGTGTGTGTGTGTGTGTGTGTGTGTGTGTGTGTGTGTGTGTGTGTGTGTGTGTGTGTGTGTGTGTGTGTGTTGCTTTGGAAACGTGTGTGTAATCTATTGTGTGTGGTGGTTCCTCCGGCTCCCCGTTTGGTGTGAGAGGGTGTGGACTTCCTCTTCCTGTTGTTCATCTCGTCTACACTAGTAGACAACATGTGAAGGTCTGTGAGCAACGCTATTGTTGTTGTTTACTTTAGTTCACGCATATTTGTGCTGTTTTGGGGAGCAATGATAAAACTAAGCTCTACTCTGGGATGTTTTTATTTATGGTTATATTTCCTTGAAAGAAACACGTTTATAAAGAGACATTTGTGATTGGAAATGCATGGTCCTGGATGCATTCAAGGCTGCTCGTATATGCAAGACTTTCTCACACCCAAATAGCGGTATCACTTCCTGAAATCCTCCAGTGTCTATTAGCAGCTCATGATTCATAAAGGAGCGCTTCCCCTGGAGATCTGAAAGCTTCATTCAACACATTCCACGTCTGACCCACCGCAGCACAATGGGCTGCTGTCATTTCACTCCAGATTAACGCCAGGCAAAAGTGTTTTTGGTGTGGTTATCAGAGTTGCCCTTGGGCCTCGTTTCGAGGGAATCATAACCTACGGCCAATGTCTTGATTTCACTGCTTCCACACCAGACTAGTACTCCACATCACTGGAATGGTGCATCTCAGTTAGTCTGTGTACTCTATATGGTTGAATGCAGCAGTCTCTGCTACCTGAAGTTGGTTGGTTTCATAGTCCCTCTACCTGAAGTCAGTTGGTCGAATAGCCTCTGCTACCTCAAGCCAGTTGGTTGAATAGTCTCTAGGACTTGAAGTCAGTTGGTTGAATAGTCTCTAATTGAAGTCCGTTGGTTGAATAGTCTCTACTACTTGAGGTCAGTTGGTTGAATAGTCTCTAATTGAAGTCAGTTGGTTGAATAGTCTCTACGACTTGAGGTCAGTTGGTTGAATAGTCTCTAATTGAAGTCTGTTGGTTGAATAGTCTCTACTACTTGAGGTCAGTTGGTTGAATAGTCCCTCTACCTGAAGTCATTTGGTTGAATAGTCTCTACGACTTGAGGTCAGTTGGTTGAATAGTCTCTAATTGAAGTCAGTTGGTCGAATAGCCTCTGCTATCTGAAGTCAGTTGGTCGAATAGTCTCTACGACTTAAAGTCAGTTGGTCGAATAGTCTCTACGACTTAAAGTCAGTTGGTTGAATAGTCTCTAATTGAAGTCTGTTGGTTGAATAGTCTCTACGACTTGAGGTCAGTTGGTTGAATAGTCTCTAATTTAAGTCAGTTGGTCGAATAGCAAGAAGTCAGATGGTTCAATGCTCTGGGCCTCGCCTGTCTTTCTCTCTGATTGTGGCAAGTTTGTTTTCTATTAAACCACTTGCTCTCGCGCTGCATATGAGTAAGTATATCTGACAGGGATGGGAGGGGTCTTTCTAGGCCATGTTATTATTGGTAATTGAGTGAGTCGTGCAGTATTGTATCTTCATGAAAAAGGAGAACTGCATTGGGAAACAAAAAAATCCACTGTTTCTTTCTGATATCCTTCCAAACACGTCAATGGTCAATGGAAAGAAGCTCATAAAAACTAGTTTTGCTTTCAAAAGCATGAGGCCTACATGGTGATGTGCGTATCAATAAGATGGAATCCCCTATGTGTTTTGATGATACATTTCCATGGTCACTTTTAGTTTTGAGTGTATGATTATGTATTGATGGAGCCAGCACCTGACACATCCTTAGCCTGGTTCTGACGTTGGTTGTGTGTGTGTGTGTCCCAGGCCAGGAACAAGGAGACACAGGTTCTGGCTGCAGCCAAAGTGATTGACACCAAATCGGAGGAGGAGCTGGAGGACTACATGGTGGAGATCGACATCCTGGCTAAATGTGACCACCACTACATCGTCAAGCTACTCGATGCTTTCTACCATGAAAATAAACTCTGGGTGAGTCCCTCACATCGTTCTCTCATTTTGTCTCGCAGTTGTTTCTTTTGGATGAGTGCATTGTCTGACGATGGTCAGAGTCTTTGGAGCTGATTGACAGGTTGTCTTGACAACTGATCAAGCAGTAAAGTTGAGTCATGCAAACAGTTCCCCAGTCAGAGTTGCTCTTCAAGTTACTCCCTCTAGTCCAGTAGAATTCCACTGTACACTGTACGTAGATGGTTAACATTTATACACACTCAGGGAGATTTTTAAACCGTCACGACTTGGCTCAGACACACAAGAGGAGACCGGACAGTTTGGCGTTGTTGTCACACTTTGTCTTCAGTCGGTTTTAGAAGGTAAAAGGCTGGCAGAGTTTTTCCTCCAAACAGCTGGTTTCACCTGTAAGTCCTTGGGGTTTAGTCGTTGGACCAAATAGCTCCTATGAATTACCCATGACGGCTTCAGAGATGATGGCTTAGTGGCCTATTGTGTACATTACTGAGACCATTAAGAGTGAGATGATGCTGACCCACGATGACCTGATCTGGATCATCGCTGTCCAGATCGCCCTTAAGGTGTGGTGTGTTTGTGGAGGCCTTCTGTTATTTTTACATATGCGTCTCTCTCTCGTTGAGCGCAGTGCACCTCACTCTGTAATCTGCCAAGTCACCACGGCCAAGGAAAATAACTCCATGAATCACGCAAGAAGTTGACGTTGAATATCTCAGGGATTACAAAGTGGTGTAAAACCAAAAGGAGCGTTGTTATTCTTACTTACTCGGGACTTGATATGCTGTTGCTCAACATGAAAAGGATATTTTGTACGGGTTTGGGCATGCACATATGTTGTTTTGTAGCATTAAGTCAAAAGCTTCCTGGCAGTGCAGGGTTCAGAGCAGCTATGGTGGGGCATTAGGGTGCATGGCAGTGACTGAGATGGTGGTGTGTTTTTACTGTGTGCTTTTGTGGCCATAATCAGGTGTGAGTGATCGTGATTTCCTTTTAATAATCATGATTAAAAAGCAAGGCAGGGCAAGTTACTTTCACCTTCTGTTTCTTCAGTCCTGGTGCGTTAAAGCTGCATTTGGTAAACAAAGAAACTCAGAAACCTAGAAAAACGCCCCCGTCCCCTCTCTGGTCCCGCCCTCCCACTGTTTCTCCACCATTGAGAAGTATTGCCTTCCACACACCTGTGATTGACAGGCAAGACGGATCCCCTGAACAATACAGGTCCTGTGATTGGTCAGAAATGATTTGGAAGCAGATTAAATAAAAATCCTCTCATACAGAGGCAGGTGTGGGGTCACCAGGAGCACATAGTTCAGAGAATTTCACTCGGATTTTCTATCAGAGGACTCTGAAGTGATAGCTCTTGATTATGACCTACAGCACCTGTTTAGGGGGCTGTCAGTGTTGGAACTTTCTTAACACAGTGGCAATAGATCAAAGTTCAAATGCCATTTATGCTCCATGATCAATAAAAAAAAAATATATAAAAGTAATATAAAAAAGTAATATAAAAATAAACAGGATTTTACGAGTCATTACATAATGATAACAGCAAAATTCCTGTGACACACATGGCATGGACCACGACGACAATAACAATAACATTTACTAATTGGTGGTCGTAATTGTCAAATTGAAGGTGTCAAAGTCTTATTGCTTTTATAATGACTGTAGAACTAGATCAAGAACAAAACTTGTGCGTCTTCATTTTTAGTTGTGTTGAACCATCAACATTCTTAAGCATTCGTATCCCATTCAGAACACATTCATTTCAGAATGGCCCTGAACATTGAAAACAATTCAAGTCTCATGTACAACTTCAAAGTCAGGAACACAGTCTGCCGAGAGGACATTGTTGACTATTTCTGGCCATGAATTCCTGGCCGAACCCACAGTGCCTGTACAGTTAAACAATTTCTGCTTCTCAAAACCAGTCATCTGCATGCACTTGTATCTCGCCTTCTGTTGGTACAAAACAGAGGTGGGGTTACAGTACAGTGGGAACATTATTGGGTTTTGTACCAGGGTTAATCTAACTACGGGGACTCATCACCGTAGGAGACATCATTGACTGTATTTGCACAACGTAACATGCAGAGGTCTGGCGGCTAGCACAACATGACAGAAGATGATCCCCACCCCAGTTAGTCTCCGTACCTTCTGGTCCTCTCAGCTGGTCTGGCTGTGCTGGCCAAGCGCCGCACATTCCACTGCCTACCCACTCCTTCTGACAGATGGACACACACTAGAACGGAGGAGCTGCTGGGGAAATACCACACAGGCAAGAGAAGGGCTGTTTGTGTTCTTCTGCAAGAACAATGTGGTCTACCAAGCCACTCCGTGCTGCTTAATGCATGAGTAACCCAGTGGGCCTTTGGGTCCACAGTCATGGTAGAGATTGGCGCTAAGAAAAATATGCGGGTAGGTCAAATGACCGCAGAAGGTTGGAAGGAAACGCAACGAGGAGTCGACACAATAGCCACCCCTCGATGGTTCATGATTAGCGACCATCAGTGTAGCTGTATCACAGCCTACGGGCCGCTTTAACGACGCTACCTCAGGAGGAGAGGCAAGTCAGCTCGTCTGATTTCTCCACAACCAGAACCCTATTTTGTATGACGTGTGTCACGGACATGCAGAGAGTCTCTGTTCTGGGTTTCTTTAGGATGGGATCGATGTAAATCATGTTCACTGTTAGGACTGCCCTCGGATTCTGTAGTAGTCCTTATCAGGCAGATTAAATCAGCAGCAGCAACCATGCAACTGCATTGATTTCACTAATTTGATCAATTCCAATTTGGAAATTATGATTTGCAGTTAAGAGACAATGACATCACTGTTATTATTTTAATTATTATTATGAGACAAACACTGTGGACGGATGAGTGTTTGGTCCTCGTTTCGTTTTGTTCTCATACGATACCAAATCGCTATCACTGATCAGCTGTCTTTTTGGCATCACACCAAGAAGGCAATGTGCTGTGCTGACGATGACGATGTCTATCTATGGGATGTCCTTCTCGTGGTATCCTTTCCATTTGATGGTGTCATGGTGTTGTCGGCTGGACACCCAGTCTCTGCTGAGCTGGGGTCCATCTGTCCAGTTCTCTGGACTCCCTCACACAGAGGAGTGAATGATGGGTTTATCTCTTGTGAATGCTGGGCCTTTGTTATCCGTCACCGTCGTGACATTTGTCAAACATACCAAGGCGCATATTTCTGAGACAACACATCACCCATGAATTAGTCATGAACGACGGGTCGCAGATGAATGCTCCGCCTTCATCTCTTCTTCTCACAGAATGTTCTTCTCTTTGCGGGGACACACACACGGGGCATGCGGTATTTCCTGTTTTCACGGAGAAGCGGTTCTTCTTATTGAAAACCTGCCAGGGACTCCTCGCTCTTGATTCCTGTAGGAAGTGTAAACTCCCAGTGGAGGGGGGGCTGTGGATGACATGAGGCCCACACGCTCCTGCCTTCTAGAGAGGTTTCTGGAGGTCATCTGAGACTCTGAACTGTGGTTCAGCCTCGCATTCCTGTAGAGAGCAAGAATGTCGTCAAGGAGGATGAAAGCTGGACAGGTGAAGATTGACTGGCGCCGCCGGCTCTTCTGCTTTGTACCTAAACAAGCTTGCACCATCAGATTAGTTTCCATAGAAAAATGGAAGTTGCACGCACACACACACACACACACACACACACACACACACACACACACACACACACACACACACACACACAGAAAAGCACCGTTTTTTTCAATGAAGATGAATTAATCAGAAATACAGTCTAGACATTGTTAACGTGGTAAATTGCTATTCTAGCTGGAAAAGGCAGATTTTTCTCCATAGGTGTACATGGGCCCATTTCCAACAACCATCAGTCCTGTGATGGTGCATTGTTTAGCTCATCCTGTTAAAAGGCTAATTGATGATTAGAGAACCCCTGGGTGACTACAAACCTTTGAACGGTAGTGTAATTGTAAACATTAGAAATGATACGTGTGAGTGTATAACATTATACAGAAGATAGAAATCACCTCACCGGTAATGTCTTTCTGCTCTCCCAGAATAAACCAATTAAGCCAATAAAACCAACACCCCACGCTGACTAACAGTTTAGGTTTGTTATGTTTTATTATAGAGCAGGGCACCTGTCTTCACCTGATCTGATGTCGTCACCCGGGGTGTGTGTGTGTGTGTTTGCATGTGCGTGTGAGTGATGATTGAGGCTGTATGTAGCTCGGCCGGTTGGATCACATCTCTTTACAGCGACGACATCGTGCCCTCGACGTCACCCAGATTCCATCCAAAGCAGTGACAGGAACTATGCAGTGGGCTGGCCTGGGTCCCGGAGTCTGGGTAAACACAGACCCTGGTGTCGCTGCGTACATTCATTGAATCGACGCTAGACCAGTGGTTCCCAACGCTCCTGGTGCTATAAGGCACAAGTTCAACGCACACAAACTTAGTTTGTAAGGCATGATTATGAAGAATGGCATGCATACTGTGACCAGGATGTTATTTATACAAGGTTATTGGCAATTTCTGCAACACATGTCAAACTATCATGGGTACAGGTGCATCAAATTCAGACCGCCAATTGCATAATTAGCCACATGTATTACAATGGAGCAAGGATTTGCATTGACAAATAATCACTAATGGAGAAAATCAAAAGTGGTACAAATGATAACAATATAAAGTGTGTGTGTGTGAGAGACACAATGCTTTTCATTGTGAGTGGGTGTGTGACGGGTGCGTCTGATGCAGGATGCGTGACACTCGCGTCGGTCCTGGGGGTGAACGCGCTGCTGTCAGTGATACGTGACGGTGTCTCGTATCAGGAAGTGAAGGCCTTGAGGAGGTGTGCAGCATGGTGCCGCTCCTGGACAAACACAAACAAACACACTGCTGGACGGGCGCCGGTCACACACAGAGGAACGGGACCGGCAGACAATGATGTCCGTGCACGGCGTTCATAAGAGGCCATTGTTCAGTATGGATGTCTGCCACATCAAATTGTTGCTCATGGTGTATCACATGGTTGTCCCAAGGCAAACAACATACGTTGGTTTTTGGGGTCCAGTTAAGCTGTATTACAATCATTTTAAATCAAAATAAATCTGTCATGCCACTCCGTTATGCTTTGTACTATAAGACTATATAAGAATATAAACACAGCACCCTCTCCACTGCTATGGTGATCCAGGTCTCTCTCTCTCTCTCTCTGTGTCTCTCTCTCTCTCTGTCTCTGTCTGTCTCTCTCTCTCTCTGTCTCTGTCTCTGTCTCTCTCTCTCTGTCTGTCTGTCTGTCTGTCTGTCTGTCTGTCTGTCTCTGTCTCTGTCTCTGTCTCTGTCTCTCTCTCTCTCTCTCTCTCTCTCTCTCTCTCTGTGTGTGTTAACTTCTTTTCTGCTCCTTCATGTTCTTGGCTGCGTGTCCTGGGCAGAGTGCAGAGTAGAGACGTCTGACATCCAGCCTTGTCGTACATCACGTTTTAATGCACTTCACCGCTGGCCGTGTTTGGCTCCATGAGACTGAGGACCTGTTCACACACGCTGTTGTTGGTCGGTTCGGTGGTCCTCTGTGGGCAGTGGGGGGGCCTAACCTGACTCTGGCCAGCTGAATTTGGTTCCGCCTGGCTCCACTCATCCATCTGGGGTCGCTCCCGTTGGGAGGTATTTGGGGACTACCAGAAAACGGTAGAGCCAATCAGGACCGCTGGGCGGGATTTTTATAGACGTGACGTAGCGGAGAAGCGACTGTTTTGATTCAGACGGCTCGCACCGAGGAAGCAAGCGTCACGGGTCGGTTTCGATGTGAGCGGTTGAAGTGGCACGTCAATAAAGATGACGGACAAGTGGTTTATCCAATCATATGCAAGGATTGTTGATAAGGCCCAG
>NW_028178166.1:0-12811 GCF_964030765.1 Micromesistius poutassou | reverse complement strand
GTCGTCTTTCCGCTTTCCCACGAGGAGACGGGAAGGACGCCGTCTCCCGCCCGTCTCCGGGGGGGCGGCGCGGGGCCGTACACCGCGGGGACGGGAGGTTCAAGGGCACGCGGGCGGCGTCCGTGTCACCCCACGGGTCGAGTGTCACGCTGGCGCGCTCCGAGCGGCGGGGCTTCTGCGGCGAGGGGGAACACAATGCCAGCCAGGAATCAACACGTCAGGGGTTTTGTTGCAGGGGAACGGTGCCTTCTGGCAAGAACCGTCTGTGTGTTGACGGTGTACCGGGGTCTCTCTCTCTCTCTCTCTCTCTCTCTCTCTCTCTCTCTCTCTGTCTCCCTGTCTCCCTGTCTCCCTGTCTCTTTGTCTCTGTTTCTCTCTCTCTCTCTTCCTCTCTTCTCTCTCTCTCTCTCTCTCTCTCTCTCTCTCTCTCTCTCTCTCTCTCTCTCTGGGGGCTTTTAGTGGTGGGGTTGGGGTGGTGCCTCAGCAGAACCTCCGTGTCCTTTCACTTTGGTGGTAAACCGCACAAAATAAATGAATCAAACATGGCATGTTCCTTCCTGCCCAGTGCAGGGGCTGTTTGATGAAGCTGATTGGCTGAGACTGGGGGCGTGGCAGAGCATCTCTTGAACAGAAAGTGTGAGGGGCTGACACAGTCCACATCAACCCTCACGCTGATGCACAAGATAGAGCCAGAACATGCACTCTGCTTTTCTGTCTGCCATGTTGACTTTGTTATTTTTTTCCTGCCATCCGATCTTCTCCTCACCTTTGTTTCTTTAATTGGTTGAGCACTTCTAGGTCTAGGGAAGTTAGTCTATATGAATATATGTTTCTTGATAAATAATAATGAATTCCTTCTTAATGTAAGTAGGTCATTTGCCGGGTTATTTATCACTTGTTGTTGTGATGTGGTGGAGTTTTTTTTTTTCCGGCAGTCGTTTCGCGAAACGCAGTTGTCACTTTTTTAGACGTCTCAATTTGGAAACAAACTCTCACTTTGTTTTATATGCATGCTCGGTTAAATATAGTCAGGGGGCACGCGAGGTATGGGCATGCGGCCATGTGGTTTGGAGCGAAGCCTGCTTTACAACACGCACACACACACACACACACGTATACGAGCGTGTCTGTAGGAGCGTGTGTGTATGTAAAAGCGTGTTTGTGTGTGTGTGCGCGTGTGTGTGTGTGTGCGTGTGAGTGAGTGCTGTGCGTCTAGCCTCGGCTGTCCGGATGCACTCCGGAGATCAAAGGCGTCTGCGGGAATGTGTTTGGAATCCCGAGGGATTAGCGGCGGAGGATTGTTCTTTGTTTCCCCCCGGTTATCTGCTCACTGTCCGCCGATGGTTTCAAAGCGCCCCGCTCTCCTCCTCTCCTCTCCCCGGCTCCTCGTCGGGCTGCTCGCGCTGCCTCTGAGAGAGTGCCGGGGCGTTGACGAAGTCGGAGAATGTTGGTGGCGTGCGAAATGCAAAATTCTGAAAGGAAGGACCTGATGTGGTTTTTTTGTGTCTTTTTTTTTTTTACATTGCGATGCAGACCTTAATTCCCACGGAAACGGCAGTGATTTCCTCCGACGGTCTGGTCTGTTTATCAAATGGACGATAGCCTGTAGGCTTAATGGTTGCTGTCCAGAATGCACACAGCCGGTCTCAACCCAAAGTGAGACGGGACTCGGGTTCAAGAAATGTCCTGTGCTGGTGGCGTATGGTACTGCTCTTAGCGGCCAGCCTTTGGAGTCCACTTCAGCGGACTTGTTCGATCAGTGGGTCGTGATGACTTGTGATGCTCTGCTGCACCTTGCAATGATCAGCATGACCGGCAGCACCCTCCAACCTGCGCTCCATGTAATGTTGTACGTTGAAGGTTACAGGTTAGCAACCTGTGTGTGTACCGGCCTAACGTTGGACCGATTCTACTTATTCCACTTCTGCCGCTGATCAACGCTGATGAATTCACGTTCACAGACGTTTATTGGATTCACCCGAAATCGTGGGTGTCATGGTTGCAAACCAATTCTACGATCATGCCTGATCCTAATCAGGGTCTTCCTCTGATCCCAACGCCCTATTTCACCCTGGTATGAGGTCCCCAGGATCGTACCGCTGTAGCCCAGAGCGGGGCCTGTGTCTGGGGGTAGGAGGGCCAGTCCTCCAGGGGCGATTCTGGACCCAGCTCAGGCTCCCATGGCGGCCCTGAGCATGCTTTAATCACCCACTTGAAAGGCTGTGCTGAAGTGGGTGTTTAAGTGTTTAGAACCCTGAATCATTCTCTCTTGTTTGTTTATCGGCTCCCCCTGCGGGCCGTGCTTTGGCCCGTGCAGTAAGCGCTGAATAATTCGACCGAGCATGCAAAGTGGCTCTTGTAAATTGCATCAGATCAGCATCTGAATAAAGCTGTTACAGCAGAATCTCAAGAGAACACATGCATGCAAAGACCACACATACACGCATGCACACACACACACACACACACACACACACACACACACACACACACACACACACAACTACGGACAGAGAGATAGACACATAATCACAGACCGACACCCACACACACACACAACCAACCACGGACAGAGAGACAGACACACAATCACACACACACACACACACACACACAGACACACAAGGGACGTGCATACGCTCACACTAGTGATCGACTGATATATGCTGCTGCGTTCGATAGTTTTCCCGCGGAATGATTTACAGACAGACAGTTCAATAAATGTTCCTTTTTTGTAAATTGAAGGAGCAAAAGCAGCTCATGAGAATCGGCAGCCCGTATCGCTCATCGGCTATGGCTGATGAAAAAAAAAACGGTTTCGACATCGGCCCTAAAAAAATCCATATCAGTCGATCCCTAACTCACACACGTGCAAAAAAGACACACACATGCTCTCAATCATACCTCACGCACAAGCATACACACATGCATGCATACACACACACACACACACACACATACACACACCGAACGTCCCCCTGCTCTGTGGACGTGTTGATCAGAGACCCCGCACGGCCCTCCCCCCCTCTCCCCTCCTCTCTATTTATTGACTCGGTTCAAAGGACCCCAGGACTCTGGGAGACACCCCGAGACAGGCTGCCGTCTCCTCCTCCGCCGGCCCCACGGGCCCCGCGTTGTGTTTATCCACCCGGGAGAGAGGGCCCCCCCCCCCCCCACCCCCCGCTGGGCCGGGGGCCCCAGCGAGCGCCACCTGAGGAAGGCCGAGCGGAGGATGTGGTCTTTAGGTAAACAGAGGGGGGAGCGTATTGTTCCTGGTCCAGACAGAGAGACCCAGGGCTCTTCCCCTGGCGCCCGGGGGGCCGCGCAGGTCTGGATTGTCTGCTAGGGGATGTTTTCGGTGGAGGGAAAGCCAAACAGAGGGGCGGCTGTGCTGAAAGGAAAGCCTCCCCCCCACCCCCCCCCTGCCCGCCACCCTCGGTGTGTTTATGCTCCACAGGGGCCCGGGGCCAGAGAGAGAGCTCACCCAGGAGGGGCCCTGAATGGAGCCCAGGAGCCCAGGAGCCCTGGAGGGCCGAGTGGCCTGCCTGTCAATCCTGGCACACACACATGTACAGCACACGGCACACACACACACACGCACGCACGCACGCGCACGCGCAGGCACACACACACAGACAGACCCGGACGCAGGCTCAAGCTTGTTCAAATTAATTGCAGTTCATATTTTATTTGTAGTTTTTACTACCTTGAAAAATAAACGTACAAATAGCATTCGAATTCCTGTCTCGTTGTAGGAATTTAATTGGGCAGCCGCAGAATGACCATGTGTTGTACTGCACATTTCACAACAAAACACGTCGACGCAGGCACGCACACGCGCACACACTCGGACAAAACGACACACACACCATCCATGGCAGGGTGAAACATTACCAACGAAAAAACCACCAATTAGCAAACAACTGCCTTCAACAGTCTGTCCTATCGAAGTTGCTGCGTGTCATTTATAAACATGTCACACGTTGGCAGGCCCTGCTTCTGGTCCCCGGGTCGGTCGCTTCAGTATTCTGAGCGAACCGTGTTGTGTGTGGTGTAAATGCGTGTGCAAGTGGAGGCGCACGCAGGCCATGTGCGCACCACATTGCCGGCGTGCGTTTGCACAAGTGTGAGTAACTCACCCTACTGTGAGTTCTTAACGATGCGCCCGAGACACAAGCCTCTAATTCCAGCCGGCTATGAATAGACGCATACCGCTGGCACCAGGGCGCTTGTGTACAGTAGTTGAAGTGTCTATTTCTACGGGCATGTTTACTCGCTTAGTTGAAAAGTTGTCTGTAATTACAGAGTCTTTAAGTCAGAAGTTAAAAAGGTCAGATGTATGGTATGTTTAGAGGTGGCTGGCTTGTGGCTGGAAATGGTCTTCTCCCCGGCCATTCTGTGTGTGTGTGTGTGTGTGTGTGTGTGAAAAGGACAGTGTGTGTGTGTGAAAAGGACAGTGTGTGTGTGTGTGTGTGTGTGTGTGTATGTGTGAAAAGGACAGTGTGTGTGTGTGTGTGTGTGTGTGTGTGTGTGTGTGTGAAAAGGACAGTGTGTGTGTATGTGTGGAGGGGTACTTGCGCATGTGTTTCTGAGTTTATGTGGGGGGTATATTTGTGCATGGGCTGTATTTGGGGAGTGTGGGTATGTGTGGAAGGGTACACTTGTGCAGGAGTTTGTGTTTCAGAGTTTATGGGGGTATATGTGTGTATGGGCTGTATTTGGGTCTGTGTGTGTGTGTGTGTGTGTGTATGATGGGGGGGGGGGGGAGAGAGGACAGCCACCTTGGTGTCCAGGCAGACTTTCCAGCTGTAGAGAAGCGGTTGCTATGCACACGTCTGAGCTTTTCCAAACCGCCCCTTCCACACACACACACACACACACACACACACACACACACACACACACACACACACACACACACACACACACACACACACACACAGAGGGAGTGGAGCTGTCAGCCAGAGTGACGTGTCGGGGCAAGTGGTTCTGAATGAAGACAAAAGCCGTGGTGGGCTGGTGTCGATGGGTCTCCCTCGCTGTACGCTGGACCGTCACACTTGTCACGGGGATCTTCTTCGCTACAGTTTCATCTTGTGACGGTTTTATTTAGAGATCATGTCGATTTTCAGGTCAATTTGAATCTGTACAGCCCTTCACCACTGTGAAATGCCCCTAGTGCTGCTAGTGATGGTAAATGATGCTAGTGATTTTAGCGATGGATCAGTGCTCCTCGTGATGGTTAAATGCTGCTAGTGATGATTAAATGCTGCTAGTAGTGATGGTTAAATGCTCTTAGTGATGGTTTGATTCTCCTAGTCATGGTTAAATGCTGCTAGTGATGGTTAAACGCTCCTAGTGATGGTTATATGCTTCGGGATCGCGATATGTCTGGGTCATTTTAAAGACAGAGGCACTTATTTAACAAATGTTTCATTAATGCGTTCTGACTGTGATGAAACGTGGATGCACTGTTTACACCAAGTGCTCCAACGGGGGCTCACTATCTTCAGTGCGGGGTAGTCAGGCGACCAGCCTTGTTCCTGTCATGCTCTGCTGCGCTGGAGAGACAGGCTGCCCAAGCCGTGAAACCATCCAGTCACACATTTCCACACAGATACCGCTGCCTTATTAACGAGCCAGTAGCCACACACACACACACACACACACACGAGCAGGCTCATACACACACAGACAGGCACGCTCAAGCAGACACACACACACAGGCATGCTCACACCCACACGTACACACACGCTCATGCACACACACACACACACACACACACACACACACACACACTCACACGCTCACGCACACGCTCACACACACATACACACACAGACACACACACACACACACATACACACACACACATACACAGACACACACACACACACACACACACGCGCACAGACACGCTAACACCCACACACACACACGCGCACACGCACACGTACACGTACATGAACTACCATCTTCTTCCTTGGTTAAAAAACCTTAACTGGCTCACCTCACACGGTCTTGGTGCTGTTTTGCATCACCAACTCTTTCATTCCTGTCCTATCTCACAAAATAAGAGTTATATTCAGGTTCGTTTTGTAGATCTTGGCAGGCTGTGTTCTGTATTCTCCACCAGGCAGCTGCAGCAGGAATTCAAAGCCACGGTGTTGTGTGTGTGTCTCGTTGACTCTGTGTTGAAACTCCATGCTGGCCGTGGGTGAACAAGGTTACCTAAAGTTTAGCTACACAAGAAACCAGTCGCTCAGATGTTCGTCCGTCTCCCGACAAGCCGGTTTGGAGGGAAAAGCGAGATTGACACGAAGCAAAACGCCTCTCTGGTTAACGGAAAACAAGCGTGCCAGAGCCCGTCTGGTTCTCAGGACGTCAGGCCTTGATGTACGGCCCTCCTCTCCTCTCCGGGCCGGTGGAAGGCTTTGATAAACACCCTGATAAATGCTAATTGCTCGGGTTACATATTTTTCAAAGCTAATAAACGGCGGGAGCCTTGAGAGATGGAGGGCGCCCGAGGCGAGAGGCCAGGGCCGTTGCGGCTTATCTTCGCAGGTGTAAAAGTTGAGTAAATGGGTCATTAAAGCGTCGGCCAACTTCACACATGAAGCGCAGGAAGAAAAAAGGGCAAGGGCAGCGGAGGGGGAAGGGGGGGGGGGGGGGCGCGGGCGCAGAGGGGGAGGGGGGCGGCGGCGGCGTAGCAGCGTGGAGCTGACGAGCGGAGACGAGAGAGCTGTAAATCTCTGCTAATGTTTCACTGAGCCTTTTCAGAGCCGGCCTTTGATGTCGGTGAGGTAATGTGACCGGTCGTGTTTGCTGTGTTAATCCGGAGAGCAGAAATGATTGGTGGCTGCGCACAAACGGACTACAAAAGGACGGCAGCCAATCGCACGGCGGCTCGCGGGGCCCGGCGCGGAATAAAACATCTGAAGCGCCCCTTTTTGCCGAGCGCCGGGTCGCACGTGTGCACGCAACGCTGAAATGTGTTTTGTGTTGTCGCTCGGAGAACTGCGATAAGCCAAACACAAATTCACTCCGAGCGAGCCGTAGACAAATCGTGAATACATCACATCTTCTTATGGTCTGTCTGTCTGTGAGTCTGTCTGTCTGTGCGTGTGCCTGCATGTAGGGGTGTGTGTGTGTGTGTGTGTATGTGTCCATCTGAATGTTTGCGTGCTTGTCGTTTGTCTGCGCCTATCTGTATGTGTTGTGTGCGTGTGTGCGTGTGTGTGTGTGTGTGTGTGTCCATCTGTATGCGTGTGTGTCCGTGTGTTGGTGTGCATGTGTGTCCATCTGTATGCATGTGTGTGGGTGTGTATTTGTGTGTGTGCTTCTGTCCGTCTGTATGTGTATGTGTGAGTGTGGCAGTGTACACACACACACACGCATCTGGGTCTCTGGCTGACGTGTGCGGTGGAGCAGAGCTAAGAGGGTCAGCCCTGTTGGATGGGCTGTTTCTGCAACGCCTCGGCTCCTGCACACGCACACAGCACAGCGTTTATTCAGAGAGAACCACCGGCACCCCACCGGAACCAAAGACACCAGACACCCCCCTCCCCGCCCCCCGCCCCCCCCGCCTCCGTACCTCCACCGTAGCCTGTAGAGAAGATGTCCACCGGGCCTGCTGTCAAACCTTACGCCTCAAAGAGGTCTGCTGCTTTTGGGGAAGCTGTCCTCCACTTATAAGGCCCCGACACACCAACCAAGATTATCGGTCGTCGGACAGTCTGGCGAGCTCGGTGACCTGAGTCTGTTCGGTGTGTGCTGTGACCTGAGTCTGTCCTGTGTGTGCTGTGCGATCGGCCGTCGTCAAAGCCATCAGTGATCTTTTAAAGGCGTCTGTGTTCTCTCGGCCGATTGCACACGTCGAATCGGCCATGACCAAATCGGTCCGACTGCCTTTTCTCGCCAGACTGTCCGACGACCGATAATCTGGTTGGTGTGTCAGGGCCTATAGAGACACCTGATCACGCGTGGTTCAGATGTTTGGGAAGACCGTCTGGTTCTCAGCACTGGCTGATTGGAGTGTAGGGGGATTTGAATCAAAACGACCAAACAGAGCACAGAATATAAAGTCTCAGAATTCGAATACCGAATGCATGCAGAATATCACTGGCCCAGCCAAAATCCGTAACGAATACACGAAAAACATCCTAAATTCGGATTTCCTCTTCGGTCTTATAAGTGAGGTTGTCTAAACATCTAAGATCTCTCTCCCCCACTCTCTATAAATGCCATCTTGATCCCGGTCCTTCCCAGCGCCGGGGTCAGCGAGGAGGAAGCCTGGGTGATCCCTTATCCAGCAGGGATCTCCCAGGCTCCGGGCTCCGTGGCGGACCGCTGGCCCTTTGAGTCGGCCTCCTGAGCGTCTCGGCTTACGTTCGGGGGGGGGAGTCCTGTGTGAGCAACACGACACCTAGACGCTAATTTGGAGCTCCAGAGCAAATAGCTTTTCTTCTTTGTTGTTGTTTGACTCCTTGGCTTTCAGCGTGTTTGCCAATCCTGGAGTATAATATGTACGCCGGGGCTTGGAGGGTTTCCCATTAATAATTCCTTCAGGTGGGAGACTTCTACGAACCAATGATAATAGGGGAAGACAATGCCCCATTTAGGTCTTTTCTTTTAACCCTGCCTCAAAGTATTTCACGTAAGCTCTCCAGTAGAAAGCTGCAAGTGAAAGACCTCTATGTGATATGTGTGTCATTGAGTGTGAGCAATAAAGTCCTACTCTATTATATTCTATTGTATTCTATCATTGACTGCAGGCATTACATAAAGACAAAAAGGGCATTTGGAGTTCTTGATACTTGAGCTTTCAAACTAGGAGGTTGTGTGGGGCAGAAAGAGAGCCAGAATTTCCCTCCCTCTGTCTCTCTTGCTGTGTCTGTCTGTCTGTCTGTCTGTCTGTCTGTCTGTCTGTCTCTCACTGTCTCTGACTCTCTCTCTCTGTCTGTAACTTTCTCTCTCTGTCTGTGACTCTGTCTTCCTCTGTCTCTCTCTGTCTCTGTCGTTGTGTCTGTGTATGTGTCTGTGTCTCTGTTTCTTGCGTGTCTTGTGTGTGACCCAATGAGCAGAGTCCCGCCCCCCCGGAGATTTGATGAAGACAGGGTTAGAGACAGTTATGTGGCCATTACTCCTTGCGGCCTGCTTTGCTTCGCTCCCTGGCCCCTGGCCAGGAGGAGCTGTAGTCGGCCATGTTAACTGCCTGTGGGGTGTGGTGTGGCAGAGACAGACGGCATGGGTCAAACCCTTGTGGGAGTTGACCACAGCCACGCATAAACACAGATCCCTTGCACTCCCAACAAACACACGTTTTGCTCTCGCTCTCTCTCTCTCTCTCTCTCTCTCTCTCTCTCTCTCTCTCACACATACCGAAAGAGGCTGGAGAGGAAGAAAGAAATCGCTTGGCCCAATCAAACGTGTGTTCAGTGCCAGGGTTAATATGGTGGTTGACACCGGAGTGCAACATTGCCAGAAATAATCACGTTCTGCTCGTGTTCCACTTCATCTTTCTCATCGTCTCTTTTGTAGGAGCCGATGGATTATGACACTTGAATTAGAGCCCGTTTGGTGATAATAAAGGCTCAACGGGTTCAGTGGTTTAAATATTATCCACGGTAGAAAGCTCTAAGTGAGTAGGTGGTTGAATGGGAGACATAGATGCCTGTTGTAGGTGTAGATAGAGGTGAAACCATACATAATAGTTAGTTGTTTGTCGATAGTTACAACTCAAACCGCTACCAGCCATAGTAGACAATATCATTGCTATTACCTTGTTTGACTTGAGTTTAATATTCAAAGTAGAACAGATACATTCATTAAACATGGAGCTGGTATGACAACGGATGACAACAAACAGACGTGTTCATTTAATGTCCCAAAATAAGCAGGTCCCTAGCAGAAACAGCCCTGTACATGGGATACTGCAGCGGGCACTTTGTCCACACGTGAATAGCCTGGAAATAAACACAGATGGGGCGTACCATCCATCATCCCTCTGTCCCCGAGTCCCCCAAAGAGCTTGTGGAGGGAGCTGGCCGGGGTTGAAAGTAACACACATTCTGCTCTGGTTCCCAGTGCACATTAAACATCACGTCTGGGAAGTTTGTTTTCCATAGTGTTGAACAAAGACACTTGTTTATGTACCGACGGCCTTTCTGGGTGTTTAGAAGACCGCAGCTGAGTCGTCTGCTTCTCTCACGCTATAACTTTCATAAATACTTACATGTTAGCTTCCACAAATACATACTGTACTTGTTAACTTTAATAAATACTTACACGCTTACTATCGTTTATATCTTATGTGCTGACTTTTGTAAATATCTAACATGCTAACTATCGTAAACAACTTACATGCTAAGTTTGATAAATACTTCATAGTATTTACCGGTATTTGGAGCGTGGAGCATAAGCTGTGACGTAAACATGGACAACACGTGAGGTGATGAACTCCAGAGAATAGCATCTGTTGGTTCTCAATTTGGTGATGAAGGCTAGCAAGTGGGGATATTAACTATATCCTGTTGGTGTGGCTGACTATTGCTCTTTATGACTTCTTCCGACTACGTGACGAACACAGAGTGGAGCGGGCTGTCCTAAAAATAAAGAGAATTGAACTTTGACCCCTCAGCAACGTTTAAAGCTCACCCATGGCGTGGAGTGCGTGATTGTCTCATTCACTTGTTGACCTTTCAGCATAGAGGATGCTTTGATCTTCTTAATCAATCTCACAACCCCAAGGCCTACTATATATGGCTCTTTCTAGATCATAAAGATGTAAGAAAACACATTTTTCCTGTTCATCATTTTTTTTTAAAGTTTTTTTTGTGTCTGTTGCTGGTTGCTGTACTGGTGGATTCACAATTTATCTCGTCACTAAAGCAAAAAAAACCTATGATGATAACGGCGACACAGTGATACAACGATGATAACTATCTATAATCTGCATCACCCAAGTCTGTAGTCATTTAAAACCATTAAAAAAAAATGCCTGACCATGTGATTCAGCCCTCTCAATTTTAATCAAGAGAGTTGTGTGCTGTCTTTCCCGACCAAATATCTCAGAGGTTTGCATCCACACGTTCAGTTCCATTGCAGATCTGACTTCCTCAGCTCCGGGGTGATAGAGTCCCTCTCCCCACACATGACAGCTCAGCCCTCCGGCCAACCGCTTTAGCTTTTGACTGTCCCCGCTTTTACTTTGTAGGAGGACGGAGACGAGCCCATCCCCATTAGTCCATCATGTCTTCCACAGTGGTGTGCTCCCACCAACATGTGCTCTGCTTTAAGTGGGCCTGTCTGACACTGAACCACCATGTGTCATCTTAGAACGCCCCTCCGTCCCAAAACACACACTCACACACACACACACACACACACACGTGCACGCACACACATACGCGCACGCACACACACACACACACACACACACACACACACACACACACACACACACACGCACGCACGCACGCACGCACATACTCAGAGACACACTCAGAGACACACTCAGACACAAAACACACACACACACACACACACACACACACACACACACACACACAAACACACACAGACTCTATGACACGCACACACCTGGCCGGCGTTCTTCACACATCCCGTGTGTGTGTGTGTGTGTGTGTGTGTGTGTGCCACTGGTGTCTAAAAAGAGCAGTCAGTCAAAAAGCTTTGAGCGCCGAGCGTCCGGACCTCCGGGTCCATTGATCCCCGGCGAGGGGCGTGGCCCGGGGTTGGCCCGGGGTTGGCCCGTGTCACCGGAGTCACAGTGGGGCTGAGGGGATTAGCTTCTTTTTCACTGGACTGAATGGGCCTCCGCAGCCCGACCCCAGGAAAACCCGCGGCCAGGCAAATATTCTTCCTGTGGCTGTCGAAGCCTCCCGATCCTGCCGCGCGACGGGCCCTCAGCGGGACAAAGGGCCCGGCCCCCATTGTTCCCTTTGAGGGGGGGGGGGGGGGGGGTGGGTGGGAGGGAGGGAGACAGGCACATATTTTGCTGATAGACACGCAGCAGCAGCGCCTGGTGTAAAGGTGGTCGATGGCTGGTACTTGTTTTGTAGCGTAGCATGATAACAAAGTTACGATAGAATAAAGAAAAACACTCAACTGATGACAGAATAAACAGAGAAAGAGGATTTTATTAAGTATATCCCTCGTTAAATGGGGCCACCATGTTACTAGAAAAGCCCCATGTTACCGATTTATTCCCAAATTGTTACACAGAGTATTTGTCTTCTTGAAAACCAATGCGTGCCAGCCGATAGTTGCTGTTTCCCACGTTCGGCATTGGAGTGGGTGGGAAATGTCCCACCCACCCCAAATGTGTTTTTATTCCTATATGAAAAGATAAAAATTTACCCTGAGAGACAACACCATCTCTGGTGAAAAATAGTTACTGCAGCAGGTTTTCCTGATTGGATGAAACTGCACCAGGCGATGATGTCACTTGTCTCACACACAGACTCATTTGTGTCTCGTGCCGTCCCTGAAGTTTGAACGTTGCGTTCGGGTTCATCATTATTTATTGTGTCGACATAAATATGCACTTATGTTTTATAATCCCTGCTTGAGTGGCTTCATAAAAGCTGTTGCCTCATCTGTTTGAGAATATGAATTTGCGGTCATTTTCTCTGGAGCTCGCACGGCCACAAAGGATGTGTGACCGCCCATCGCAGAGCGTTCCCAGCGAGTCCACCCCTTTTGTTTGTCTTCTCCCCGACATACCAGCCGACAATCAGGGGTCTGGAGCGCTGGATGAGAATGAGGAGGCGAGGTCAGGGGTCGTGG
>NW_028178167.1:0-9353 GCF_964030765.1 Micromesistius poutassou | reverse complement strand
CTCTCTCTCTCTCTCTCTCTCTCTCTCTCTCTCTCTCTCTCTCTCTCTCTCTCTCTCTCTCTCTCTCTCTCTCTCTCTCTCTCCAGGTGATGAACGATGAGACCAACTTCCAGTGCTGTGACGCACCGTGTATGTACACAGAGGGCAGGCGGTCCTCAGCCACTGCATGGTGAGTGTGTTACGATGGAGGTGCTGCTAGTCTAGTAGGAACGTTGTTTTACGTTCAGACATTTGTAGTTATGAGGCTTTTTGTTCATGCATGAAATCAGCAGGAAAACAACAGAATGTAGAACCAGATTCAGATAAAAGTCATGTTTTTCAATTATATGTATATATATGGTATACCAGTTTACATACACACACACACGCACACAAACACACACACACAAAAATGCGCAGAAAGCCATGCATGTGCACACACATTCCATTGTATTGCTCACACACTCCCGCCGCCGCCCCCCCCCCCCCCCCCCCGGCGCGTGCCCTAGCGCAGTGAGCCCCGCGATGTGCGCTCAAGCAGACGTAAGACGGACCGAGTGAAATTATGAATTATTCAGCTCCGCCAAACAAGCTTTGGATTTGGTCCTTAAAGACTGTCTCAAAGAAGCCCCCTAGAAATGCAGCGCGCAAAATGACCCACATACACACCTGTGTGTCACCTGGTTGTCCAACATGCACACGCGGCGTGTGTGTGTATGTGTGTGTGTGTGTGTGTGTGTGTGTGTCTGCTGCTGTCTGTGTAGACAGGTCCTTAAGAAGACCACTCGGGCAGCCCGGTCCGCCGTGGAGCTCGGCTCACGCGTTTTAAACGTTAAAAGGTTCACGGAAAACAGCGCTGTAGCCCCACGTTAAAGTGTACACCACTGACAGCACTCAGGACGCGATCAAAGCACGCGCTCCTCACGGGGGGGGGGAAGGACAGCTCCCCCCCCCCCCCCCCCCCCGACAACATCAAACATCTTCACCGCCCGGTCGGACCACAGCAGAACCAACACACTGCGACGGGTCGGGATGCAACGCGGGACCACATGCTAGGGCTGCCGGCGACGCCGTGTGTGGACGCCGCTAAGTCACGGCGAGGAGGCGCTGAGCCCCGTACCCGCGCCTCGCCACGTCAGTGAAATATTCCGTCTTCATGCTATGAATTATTCACCGGGCCATTAGTTAAGGCAAGGCTGCCGCTGCAGCTGTTCCTCAGGTCTGAGCGGCTCGCCTCTTCCACACATCTCATCCTCCCCTTTCATCTGAACGAATATTGGTTATTTAATCCATGTCAGTCCCAGGATTGTCTTGAATCCTCCAAATTGGAGTGAGAGTGTTCCTTGGGAGTGTTTCATCCACTGTAAGATCGGCTTATCGCGCCCCTCTCATCTTCCCTCCGTCGCTATTTAAACCTTAAAGTGTGCTGGTGGGAATTATTCGGTTTGATTCAAACGTACTCTATGCGTTGCAATGCATTACACACACAATGTAAAATGGATAAAAATGTGCAAGAAAAGGTGCAGACTAAACGTTTCTCTACCTCAAAGATAAAGTGACTTTAAAGTTGCATAATAAT
The DNA here is from genome assembly GCF_964030765.1 of Micromesistius poutassou. Classification (NCBI taxonomy): domain Eukaryota; kingdom Metazoa; phylum Chordata; class Actinopteri; order Gadiformes; family Gadidae; genus Micromesistius; species Micromesistius poutassou. The sequence continues at coordinate 7,795 of NW_028178167.1, read as the reverse complement.
AATGTTACACAATAAAACACATTGTTGCCGTTTAACAAAAACTTTTTTGATAGGAAGGAACGAATGGGCTGCAGATGATTCTGTTTTGTTTTTAAACGTCGCTATATGGTGCTCCCATCTTTAGATTTTCACCTTTTTAGAAAAAAAGATGAGCACTTCTTAAGAGTTCGGCTTCACAAGATCCTGCATTGTTCTGGCTCCTCCCCCTCACGCTGGCTCCTCCTCCTCACGCTGGCTCCTCCTCCTCCTCACGCTGGCTCCTCCCCCTCACGCTGGCTCCTCCTCCTCTCACTGGCTCCTCCCCCTCACGCTGGCTCCTCCTCCTCACGCTGGCTCCTCCCCCTCACGCCCGGCTCCCAGACTCCTCCTCCTGCTAGCTCCTCCTCCTCCTGCTAACTCCTCCTCCTCACACTAGCTCCTCCTCCTGATAGCTCCTCCCCCTCTCACTGGCTCCTCCTCCTCACACTGGCTCCTCCCCCTCACGCTGGCTCCTCCCCCTCACACTGGCTCCTCCCCCTCACGCCCGGCTCCCAGACTCCTCCTCCTGCTAGCTCCTCCTCCTCACACTGGCTCCTCCCCCTCTCACTGGCTCCTCCTCCTCACACTGGCTCCTCCCCCTCACGCTGGCTCCTCCCCCTCACGCCCGGCTCCCAGACTCCGCCTCCTCGTAGTCCCAGGGACACACGGCGGCCGTCTTGGCGCCGCTGTCCCCCGGCGGCTCCGCGGCGCTTGGCGACGAGGCTCCGCCCTGACGCTGGGCCGCGGCCGGCTGCTGCTCCGCCTCCCAGGGACACGCCTCCGTCCTCCTCACCTCCGCCGCCGCCGCCGCCGCCGCCGCCGCCTCACGCGCGTCTCGCGTGGAGCTCCGCCGCCGCCCCGCCCCCCGCGGCCCGGGGGCCTTCCCGCCGCTGGAGCTGCCCCGCCGCTCCCGGCTCTTCTCCCGGCTCTTCTCCCGCTCGGCCCGCGGGGCGTTGGAGGAGCAGGAGCCCTTGCGCTTGCGCTTGGCGTGCGCCGCGGTGGGGCTCTTGCAGCTCCTCCCCCGCTGGGGCGAGGGCGAGGCCGGCGCGGCGGCGGCGGCGGGCGGGGGCGGCGCGGCGGCGGCGGGCGGGGCCTCGGCGTCACTGTCGGGGTGCTGCTGGTAGTCCCAGGGGCAGATGTCCACCATCAGGGAGGGCGGCTGCAGCAGGCTGCCCGTGGACCGCGAGTGGTCCGAGTGGATGGCCTTGGGCTTCCCGTCGGTCGGCGTCACGCTCTTCTTGCGGCGGATCCGGTCGGGGGAGATGGAGTCCATCAGCGCCAGCTTCCCGCCCGCCGCCGCCGCCGCCGGCCCACCCCCCCCCGCCACCCCGGGGGTCTGCGGCACCGGCGCCGGCGGCGGCGGCTCGTCGAAGGCCCAGGGCGAGACGCCCGAGGGCTTGGGCGGGGAGCGGCGAGCGCGGCTGCTGCTTCCTGCCCGCGTCGCGCGCCTCCTCCCGCTTCTCGCCGCCCTTGTCCCGGGAGCAGCGGCGGCGGTTGGCGGGGGACGGCCCGGCGCGCTGGGCGGCCCAGGAGGAGGAGGAGGAGGAGGAGGAGCGGCCGCCCTTGCCGCTGCCCGTGTTGCTGCCCCGGCGCGCGGCGGCCGGGCCCCCGGGGGCCTCGGGGGCGATGGACACGTGCTTCTGGGCCCTCCCCTCGGTGGGGGTCTGGGCGTCCTCCTGGTCCCAGGGACACGCCTCCGACAGGGCGTACAGGTCGCGGCCCGGCTCGGAGCAGATGGACGGCTGGCTGCCGCTCACCTGTCAGGGCGGAGGGGCGGAGTCAGAGAGTGATGTCATCACAACACATCAGGCCTTAAGGGGAGACATTTGTAACAACAATAAAAGTCTCTTTTAGGTCAAAGTGTCAAATTGTCATAATTCAGCCTATTTTTACGGCTAATTCCCTTAAGCGGGTACCCTGGAAACCCAGAGTTCTCACGAGAGCACAATTTGAATTTGCTCAGCGAGTCACTCTAGCCTGGTCCTACCAGAACCTCTGGAGGGTCTGGCCACTCTCCATGGACAAACGTTAACTCACTTGAAGGCGGGCGTCTGTTGGAGTTTGAAACTATTGGATCTGCCCAGTGCCGCTCTGGATCTGCCAGAACCAATCGCTGACGTTTGACTACAACTCAAACTAGCGCACGACCTCAACGTCAATGTTCTCAGCCACTCCCTCTGTTTGCTGATTGGATGGCCAAAAAATTGGCTGCAGAAAACCTGCGAATATATATACAGCAAACCCAGACGTAGTACTGAAGGGAAATGAAAATTGAGCGGAAGTACGGAGGCGGGCGGAGCCAGGCTACAGTCACTCTGGGAACGAGCAATATACTCAATCCCTGATTCCCCTGGCCCAGAGCATTAACCAATCACAGAGGTGTATCTGGTATAGGCGGGGCCAAAAGCGTTGCTGTTTTACCAACCGGATACGGCAGGAGTCTTATCTATTGGTTAGCTCCGCTGGTCTGGATACGTCACCGCCGTCGGTGTGTGAATTAGTCGTTCTGATTAGTGGTAGTGTTATCCAATTGCGTGCAGTGATATTTTCAAATGCATGCTTGGTTCCGCACCCCGAGTTGGGCCGTTTTCATCACTCGTTGCCAGACCCTACAGCTCTCTAGTTGTGGCTCTGGATTTCCAGGCTATCAAAGTGTCAATTTAAATAACTCATTTAGTCAAACACCCAAAAAAGAGCATATTTTATTATATTTTTATGGCTAATTCCCTTAAGCGGGGTGAAACAGGACATAACGCCCTGTGACGGGGGTTTAGAGGTGAAACAGGACATCACGCCCTGTGACGGGGGTTTAGAGGGGGGTGAAACAGGACATAACGCCCTGTGACGGGGGTTTAGAGGTGAAACAGGACATAACGCCCTGTGACGGGGGTTTAGGGGTGAAACAGGACATAACGCCCTGTGACGAGGGTTTAGAGGTGAAACAGGACATAACACCCTGTGACGGGGGTTTAGAGGGGGGTGAAACAGGACATAACGCCCTGTGACGGGGGTTTAGAGGTGAAACAGGACATAACGCCCTGTGACGGGGGTTTAGAGGTGAAACAGGACATCACGCCCTGTGACGGGGGTTTAGAGGGGGGTGAAACAGGACATAACGCCCTGTGACGGGGGTTTAGAGGGGGGTGAAACAGGACATAACGCCCTGTGACGGGGGTTTAGAGGGGGGTGAAACAGGACATAACGCCCTGTGACGGGGGTTTAGGGGTGAAACAGGACATAACGCCCTGTGACGGGGGTTTAGGGGTGAAACAGGACATAACGCCCTGTGACGGGGGTTTAGAGGTGAAACAGGACATAACACCCTGTGACGAGGGTTTAGAGGGGGGTGAAACAGGACATAACGCCCTGTGACGGGGGTTTAGAGGTGAAACAGGACATCACGCCCTGTGACGGGGGTTTAGAGGGGGGTGAAACAGGACATAACGCCCTGTGACGGGGGTTTAGGGGTGAAACAGGACATAACGCCCTGTGACGGGGGTTTAGGGGTGAAACAGGACATAACGCCCTGTGACGGGGGTTTAGAGGTGAAACAGGACATAACACCCTGTGACGAGGGTTTAGAGGGGGGTGAAACAGGACATAACGCCCTGTGACGGGGGTTTAGGGGTGAAACAGGACATAACGCCCTGTGACGGGGGTTTAGAGGGGGGTGAAACAGGACATAACGCCCTGTGACGGGGGTTTAGGGGTGAAACAGGACATAACGCCCTGTGACGGGGGTTTAGGGGTGAAACAGGACATAACGCCCTGTGACGGGGGTTTAGAGGTGAAACAGGACATAACACCCTGTGACGAGGGTTTAGAGGGGGGTGAAACAGGACATAACGCCCTGTGACGGGGGTTTAGGGGTGAAACAGGACATAACGCCCTGTGACGGGGGTTTAGAGGGGGGTGAAACAGGACATAACGCCCTGTGACGGGGGTTTAGAGGTGAAACAGGACATAACGCCCTGTGACGGGGGTTTAGAGGTGAAACAGGACATAACGCCCTGTGACGGGGGTTTAGGGGGGGGTGAAACAGGACATAACGCCCTGTGACGGGGGTTTAGGGGGGGGTGAAACAGGACATAACGCCCTGTGACGGGGGTTTAGGGGTGAAACAGGACATAACGCCCTGTGACGGGGGTCCACCAGCCCACCTGCTGCTTCATGATGCCCATCTTCAGCGGGGCCTTGCAGTACTCCACCGACTGGCTGACGATCATCTTGGGGAGGTGCTCGGGCGTCTCGTCCACCTCCGACAGCATGCGGCCCTTCAGGCCCCTGCGGGCCCCCTCCTCGGGGCCGTGCGTCCGGCCGCCCAGCCCCGGCATCTTCTCCTTGGCGCTGGCGATCACGCTCAGGGACTTCTGCATGAGGGAGGTGCGCAGGTGGCCGCCCGGCGAGGAGCCCAGGGACGACCTCTTGTCGTGGGTCAGGTTCTGGGCGCTGGCCGACTTCCAGCAGAGCGGCACCGACTCCGTGGACCCGGCCGCCTCCAGCCGCGGCGGGGGAGTGGCGGGGGGCTCCGCCGCCGCCGCCGCTGCCGAGCGCTTGCCGCCGTGCCTCCCGCGGCCAATCAGAGAGCCCAGGAGGGAGCCCTCGCCGGCCATGCTGCCCGCGGGCGTCATCTTGCCCCCCGGCGTGCAGGCGCCGTGGCGGCCGGCGGCGTCCTGGTCACACACCTGGTCGTAGCTCAGGGACTTCTTCAGGACGGCCTTCAGAGACTCCTCTCTGGACCGGCCTGTGGAGGACAGAGGACCCTTTAATACCCTGATGTTGTAACAGTACCCTTTAATACCCTGATGTTGTAACAGTACCCTTTAATACCCTGATGTTGTAACAGTACCCTTTAATACCCTGATGTTGTAACAGTACCCTTTAATACCCTGATGTTGTAACAGTACCCTTTAATACCCTGATGTTGTAACAGAGTACCCTTTAATACCCTTATGTTGTAACAGAGGACCCTTTAATACCCTGATGTTGTAACAGTACCCTTTAATACCCTGATGTTGTAACAGAGTACCCTTTAATACCCTGATGTTGTAACAGAGGACCCTTTAATACCCTGATGTTGTAACAGAGGACCCTTTAATACCCTGATGTTGTAACAGAGTACCCTTTAATACCCTGATGTTGTAACAGAGGACCCTTTAATACCCTGATGTTGTAACAGTACCCTTTAATACCCTGATGTTGTAACAGAGTACCCTTTAATACCCTGATGTTGTAACAGAGGACCCTTTAATACCCTGATGTTGTAACAGAGGACCCTTTAATACCCTGATGTTGTAACAGAGGACCCTTTAATACCCTGATGTTGTAACAGTACCCTTTAATACCCTGATGTTGTAACAGAGGACCCTTTAATACCCTGATGTTGTAACAGAGTACCCTTTAATACCCTGATGTTGTAACAGAGGACCCTTTAATACCCTGATGTTGTAACAGAGTACCCTTTAATACCCTGATGTTGTAACAGAGGACCCTTTAATACCCTGATGTTGTAACAGTACCCTTTAATACCCTGATGTTGTAACAGTACCCTTTAATACCCTGATGTTGTAACAGTACCCTTTAATACCCTGGTGTTGTAACAGAGGACCCTTTAATACCCTGATGTTGTAACAGTACCCTTTAATACCCTGGTGTTGTAACAGTACCCTTTAATACCCTGATGTTGTAACAGAGGACCCTTTAATACCCTGGTGCTGTAACAGTACCCTTTAATACCCTGATGTTGTAACAGAGTACCCTTTAATACCCTGATGTTGTAACAGTACCCTTTAATACCCTGATGTTGTAACAGAGGACCCTTTAATACCCTGATGTTGTAACAGAGGACCCTTTAATACCCTGGTGCTGTAACAGTACCCTTTAATACCCTGATGTTGTAACAGAGTACCCTTTAATACCCTGATGTTGTAACAGTACCCTTTAATACCCTGATGTTGTAACAGAGGACCCTTTAATACCCTGATGTAACAGAGGACCCTTTAATACCCTGATGTTGTAACAGTACCCTTTAATACCCTGATGTTGTAACAGAGTACCCTTTAATACCCTGATGTTGTAACAGTACCCTTTAATACCCTGATGTTGTAACAGAGGACCCTTTAATACCCTGATGTTGTAACAGAGGACCCTTTAATACCCTGATGTTGTAACAGTACCCTTTAATACCCTGATGTTGTAACAGAGTACCCTTTAATACCCTGATGTTGTAACAGAGTACCCTTTAATACCCTGATGTTGTAACAGTACCCTTTAATACCCTGGTGCTACGGGTGGAGCAGCCTTACCGTGGTGGAGGTGGTGGTGGTGTGGAGGTGGTGGTGTGGTGGTGGTGGTGGTGTGGTGGTGGTGGTGGTGGTGGTGGTGTGGAGGTGGTGCTGCGGGTGGAGCAGCCTTACCGTGGTGGTGGTGGTGTGGTGGAGGTGCTGGTGCTGCGGGTGGAGCAGCCTTACCGTGGTGGTGGTGGTGTGGAGGTGGTGGTGTGGTGGTGGTGGTGTGGTGGAGGTGGTGTGGTGGTGGTGGTGCTGCGGGTGGAGCAGCCTTACCGTGGTGGTGGTGGCTGGGGTCGAAGGGGTTCCTGCGCAGCGTGCCGCGGGCCCCCTGCTCGTCGTCGCGGCTGCCCTGCCGGTGGACGTGCTGCAGGCTCTCCGGGATCTCCGTGATGCGCCGCATCAGAGAGCGGCCCAGGCCCTTCTTGGAGCTGCGCTTCTTCTGCAGGTGGGGGTTGTTGGCCAGCATCTTCTTCCTCTTGTACACCTCCAGCTGGGCGTACAGCTTCTTCAGCTCGTCCTGAGGGGCAGAGGACACACCCGTCGGCCGCTTAGTGACCCCGCCAGACACTCGCTTCAACCGACACGGTCCGTAACCCGCGGGTCCTTAAAGGTGCCCTGACCGGCGCCACCAGGTGTGGGTGGGATTAGCCGCTACAAGCCGTTTTGGAAATCTGCCCCTTATGACATCACAGGTGGGCGTGTCCACCTAGATGTTGTGACGGATAGGTGGTCACTAGGTGGACACGCCCACCTGTGAGGTCATAAGGGGCAGATTTCCAAAACAGCTTGTAGCGGCTAATCACAGCACACCTGGTGGCATGTCATGGCACCTTTAATAGAACTTAATAGAACTGTTATTTAGCACTGGCTCCATTTCAGTGCATATTTGACAAATCAAATCATGACATCACTCTGCTCATAATCCTGCCCCACCACTTTAAGTGTGTGATGAGTTAGTGTCATCGCTGTGGGGGCGAGTCTGCCCAGCCTTCAGCCCAACAAGGGGAACGCCGGAATAGAAATGAAGTGCGTAAGGGAGACACTAAGGAGTAAGTCCTTAGTGTCAGTTTCCAAGCTTCACGGGCCCACGTTGTACCACAAGAGAATAGTTCACTTTAGAAGAAAGGTTCATTAGCTGACGAGTCCTCGGTACGGCTTGATGAAGAACAGCTCAACAAAAAGATATTCATTTTAATGTTCAGAACTAGCACGCGTCTATCCAGACTAAAGCTGGGGGACAGCGAGGCGTGGGCGTCAGGCTTCTGGGGCCGAGTCAAATCAACGACACGTTTCATTCTCCTCCAGATCATCACGACTGTAAGGCTGGCCTGATTCTACGGGCCGTCACATGCTTCATACGTCTCCATACCACCTACAAAATAAAAGCAGAAATACATTCAAACAGCAGCTGCAGGAAGAGCAAGTCCCTACAACACCTCTCTACTGTATAATGCTCCTCTCTCCGGGGAGGGAGGGAGGGAGGGAGG
>NW_028178168.1:12500-14503 GCF_964030765.1 Micromesistius poutassou | reverse complement strand
TAAAGCACATTCACATTAAAAAGGTGACATGTTACACCACCGGGTGTGTGAGTGTGTCATTCGCCGTCACACGCCGTTTTTTGAAAATCGGCCTCTTCTGACATCACAGGTGTGGGCGTGTCCATCGCGTGCGTGCGTACGCCGTGTTGTTGTTGCCGTCGCCGTCGGTTACCGCGCCCTCACCTCGTTAAGCTCGTTGTTCCGACGGCTCTCCAGCCCGTAGAAGGGCCCGCCCCGCTCCCGGCTGGGCGTCAGGGGCAACGGGGAGGAGGAGCCGCTGTGGCCCGGGGTTCCTGCCAGACAGGAAACAGGAAGAGAGAGTGAGAGACGGCGGCGGCGGCTGCGGCGGGGGGCGACGGAGGGGGGGGGGGGGGGAGGGTTTAATATTACACTTTATACTTCCGGTTCCCTTCGTCGTGCATCGATCTAGCCGTTTGGTTTGGGTTTAGTGAAGAGCTTTAAAAGAGTGAGTCAGCGTTTATGAGAGTGACCGCTGCGGTGGGGATACAGTGGAGGGTGCTGCCATCTGCTGGGCTGCGGTGGTCATTACAGCACGTTTTTACTTTGATAGTGATACTACAGCTTGACTTCATTACAGAGCGGGTAAGGGGTTGTTTAGCTCAAGGAGGACTCCGGGTTAGGCTGCGGACCTTGGAGATCGAACCCAGAACCTTTCGGCGGGGGAAGTCAAACTATCCTAGCCACAATATACACTTATAATATAATTAGAACGCGTCAAAATGTCGCCATCATTGCCTTTTCCCAACCGGTGGCTCAAAACCCTTCACAACATTCCCTCACATTCACCCGTTCACGCACACATTCACACACCGACGGGCGGAGTCGACCACGCACGGCGACAGCCGGCCAGGTCATGAGCAGTCAGGGTGAGGAGGCGTCTCGCTCAGGGACACCTCCACCCTCTAGGAGGAGAGAGGAGAAGGGGAGGAGGGAGGAGAGGGGGAGGAGGGAGGGGGAGAGAGGAGAGGGGGGAGGAGGGAGGAGAGAGGAGAGGGGGAGAGAGGAGAGGGGGAGGAGGGAGGAGAGAGGAGAGGAGGAGGAGAGAGGAGAGGAGGAGGAGGGAGGAGGAGAGAGGAGGGAGGAGAGGGGGAGGAGGGAGGATGGAGGAGAGGGGGAGGAGGGAGGAGAAGGGAGGAGAGGAGGGAGGAGAGGGGGAGGGAGGAGAGGGGGAGGAGGGAGGAGAGAGGAGAGGAGGAGGAGAGAGGAGAGGAGGAGGAGGGAGGAGGGAGGAGGAGAGAGGAGAGGAGGAGGAGGGAGGAGGGAGCAGAGGGGGAGAAGGGAGGAGAGGGGGAGGAGGGAGGAGGAGAGAGGAGGAGAGAGGAGAGGGGGAGAGAGGAGAGGGGGAGGAGGGAGGAGCTGGGGATCGAACCAGCGACCTTCCGGTTAACCAGCCGACCCGCTTCTACCTCCTCCGTCTACAATTCGGAGACGGTCGATGAAGAGGTTCGCGTCTAACGGTGGAGCGACGGCGAGCGGGGGGGTTAGACAGCTTAGTGCTTAGTGCGTTTAAACGAGCACCGAGCTGAAGGATCTAGCTTACTCCGGTCCAGGTTGAAGAAGAACTTGGGCTGGGCCTGAGGCTCCACCAGACGTCTCTTGGGCTGAGGAGATGCCGCCGTGCTGCCTCCGCCTGGACGGAACACAGATCAACGTTAAATAAACATGACGTCCACGACGACAAAGAGGCACCGGCGCCGGACATCGAAGGACGAAGGACAAAGCGCCGCGCTGGCTGGAGACACAGCAGGAAGACGACTTTACGTTTCAACAGAAGAAGAAGAAGGATGGAGGAAGTGAAGAAGAAAAGCGTGATCTCCAATCTCGTCTGGTTCTTAGGCGTTTTCTTTTGCCACGCCCACCCGACCATATAAGGGCAAACCTCCTGTTGCAGCACTCAAATAAAAAAACGCAGTTTCCTTACGCTATGACGTGGAAACGCATCAAAACAACAAAATCACACACACACACAGACACACACACAC
>NW_028178168.1:0-7500 GCF_964030765.1 Micromesistius poutassou | reverse complement strand
GATTGTTGACCGGGGGGGGGGGGGGGGGGGGGACGGACGGACGGACGGACGGACGGACGGAATTGTTGAGGGGGGGGGGGGGGTTCGGATCTTTCAGTCACAGTCAAATCCGGGGACAGGTCACTGAAAACGGGGACTGTCCTGAGGGGGGACTCACATGCGACCTGCTGCTTTACGAGCCAGTTTCAGTTGCAATGTTCGGGTTTCTTCGCAGTCCCCAAGGACATTATCTTCCTCCGTCCAACGGTCCCAGCTGGAAGGGAACCCAGTACACATATTAATACACATATAACACACATATAACACACGTATACAACACACATATAAATCAACGAGATGGCGGATGCTTTCCATGAACCGGTAGGAACATATTATCACGTTTGTTTTTTGGGTGGATTTCTAATCGAGGAGGAGAAGTGGTTTGTTTATAATGAAGATTAAAAAAGGGGACAACATATTGTTTTAAAACTAACATCACCATTATGGTGTTGTGTGAATGCATTACGTTGCTGCTGGTGGAACGTTGCATGAATTGATGGGCTCATCATAATCGTGCACGTACAGCCTCATATTTGTTTTACAGAAGGGTAAACTGGTTGTACCAGGGTATAATAACACCCTCATCAGCAACAACATTAAAAAAAGACACTAGCGATCTTCCCGTCAACAAATCGTTTACCTGCTGTTCCAGCCGTTGAAGTGAATCAGGTACTTTGGGACTCGCCTACCATGTTGATCACTGGCGAGGACTACATCAAGGACCTGAAACAACACGACGCACAGATAGGTGACGACCAACGAGAGAGAGGAGACGTTTACTATAGTCAGTGAGAGAGGGATGGGGCGCACACACACACACACACACACACACACACACACACACACACACACACACACACACACACACACACACTCAGTCACCCTGACAGAAAGATATGAATTTCATGGAGCTTTCCTGAAAAGCCAGGCGTATACCAAACTGCACACCGATATTACACACACACACACACACACACACACACACCAAATACTATTTTAATCAACGCAACAGACAACCGAAACAGACACAATACATAACATCCATGTTATTGTTGTTAGCTGACTAGCTAGCTAGCTGGCTGGCTAACCACCACAACAACAACAACAACAACACGTCCGTGTTATTGTTGTTAGCCGTCGAGCTAACCCTGTACCTTCTAAAACATCAAATAAAACCACTGTTAGAGAAATAAAACTCCTCCGTCAGATAAGTAACGGCACTGCAGCGAGCTACAAGCTACATGCTACAAGCTACAAGCTACATGCTACATGCTACATGCTAACCCACCCCCCAGCAGCCTCTGAGCGGACCGGCAGGTGGACGGCCGCGCGAGGGACGGGGGGAGGACGGGGGAGGAGGGGGGAGGAGGAGGGGGTGTTTGTTTACAACCCGGAGCGTTAATTCGAACGAATTATTATATATGACGTGGTTTCCCGCCAACTAGTAGTAGTCACGCACACACTTTGAGGAACGTGTGCGCACGAAAAATAGTTCGTGATAGTTAGTGTGGTGGTGGTTGTTGTTGTTGTTGTTGACCTTACTTATCGATCACATCATCATCACGTCCGATGCACTAAAGTCTAACGTTAGTCGGGGGGGGATTCGTTTATATCCAGACAGAAGCAAACAATCACGTCGTTCAATCAACCCCGAACCCGAACAAAAAAAAAGCCCCGATTGTTTTAAGCGTTGATTCCGCGTTAAACGACGTTAAATAATGATCATATTAGGATCATGTATGTCAGATAATCGTGAGTCAGAGAAGTCGTTATACGATCAGACAGAAGCAAACAATCAAAAAACGTTAAACCGCGAACACGAAAGAAAAAACCCCAGATTTTTTTTTTTGTTTAGCGTTGATTCCGGATTAAACAAAAGGTGAACTGTGGTCGTATTTCAGAGATAATGGTTTCTGGAGGAGAGCTCTTCTTTTCTTTTTGTTTACCTTGGCGTCGTACAGCACCTTGGCCTTGGACGGGTCGGGCTCGAAGCACAGCACTTTCTCTCCGCGGTAAAATCGATCCTTGATTCCCCGCGAATTCATTTGTTCATGGCGCCGTCGATGGGAGCCCGGCGCCGCGTCTTAACCCCTTCCGATCCGATACATCAAATTGTGGGGGGACGGGTGATGAGGTTGCGGGAGGTTTTGTTTTAGTTTTCTTGGAGGAAGGCGCTGCTGGTCGGTGCCATGTGTTTGTTGTGTGTGTGTGTGTGTGTGTGAGACAAACAGGGGTACCACATCCGTGTTGTGCATCGAGGTTTTTCAAGCGCGAAGCGTTTGCGTTGGGGGGAGTTTGGACCGTCCCGGACACCGTTGTTGGGGTTTTAAGCGAGGTGTAATGCGGCGTGAAGGCCAGCAGGTGGCGGAATAAACACGTTGAAGTGAGGTTCCAGTAGCTTAGTAATTAAATAATACCGTGTTTTGTCAATGGCATAGTAGATTTATTATTAGAATTATTGGTTGCTTTCTTAATTGCATCTTACTTACTTGTATTTAATCTTGAATAAATTGCATTGCTGTTTGCAGACTTTGCATGGTACATAATTAAAATAAAAACATCAGCATTCTTAACTTTTAGCTTTTCAAACCTGCATCAATTGGTAGAAAATGAACACTATGAAAATAATAAATATTTATACAAACATTCTGTCAAGATTTTGGTCTCAATGCTTTTTGTATTGAAAGTGCAACTTTGCACAATACTGATTGCTGTTTTGCATGTTTTGCTTGTATGTGTGTGTAGCCACGGTCACACACACACACACACACACACACATACATGCACTGTTTCCACTGCATCTTACAAGCACACACACACACACACACACACACACACACACACACACACACACACACACACACTCTGATCTGCTAAATTCCTTTGCCGTGACCCAGCTTCCATCAACGCCAACTCTGGAATAACGACTCCAGAGAGACCTTACTATTGTTATCCGTTTGGCTTTGCACTTAGATTACTACATTATAACTTCAGATTATTGAATTTGAAGCACAGTAATCGTAATTTGATTGTGAATGTAATTTTACAACTATTGGCTCCCTGGATCCCTCACCACTTATTCACATTTTACAGTGTTTATTTATTTGTTTAGGATTGAAGCATCTGCTAACTAATGTATTCAATGGCATTGGCATGTGATACTTAATTATAATACACATGTTTATACATCCATCAGACATTTATTCTCCAAACCCCCCACCAGTCGATTTATCTCTTTCTCTCCCTCATCCATTCTATCTCTCCGTCTCTCTACCCTTCTGTTTCTCTCTCTCTTTCTCTCCCTCGATCTCCCCTTTTCCTCCCTCTCATCTACTCTCCCTCTCTCTCTGCCTTTCTTTCTGTCTTCCGTTTTTTCTCCCCCTCTCCGTACCTTCCTTTCCTATCTCTATCTCTCTCTCTCTCTCTCTCTCTCTCTCTCTCTCTCTCTCTCTCTCTCTCTCTCTCTCTCTATCTCTCTCTCTCTCTCTCTCTCTGCTGTCTCAGCTGTTATCAGCAACGTCATGCGCGGTTTGTGTGTGTGTGTGTGTGTGTGAGTGAGTTTATGTGTGTGCGTGTGTGTGTATATATGTGTGAGTGTGTGTGTCAGTGAGTGTGTGTTTGAGTTTGTGTGTGTGTGTGTGTGTGTGTGTGTGTGTGTGTGTGTGTGTGTGTGTGTGTGTGTGAACGTGTGTATGTGTGTTTTCTTATCAGCTGAATAGTTCCCTCCTCCGCGGCCTCCTGCTGTCTTGCTTCATTTTTGACATTTTTTCACACACTCTAAGACTAACACACACACACACACACACACACACTCTCTCTCTCTCCCACCCTCCCTGTGTTTTCTCTATCTATCTCGCCCTTTCTCTCACCACCTATCCCCCCTATATTTTTACCTCCCTTAATCTCCCTCTCTCTCTCTCTCTCTCTCTCCCTCTCTCTCGCTCTCTCTCTCTCTCTCTCTCTCTCTTTATCGCCCTCCAACTTTCCGAGCTTAACTTTTTATAACTTTATTTATGTGGGCCCTTTATTTACGTGGGCCCATTTTGATAGCATTTAACAGAAAACTAGTATCGATAATAAATGACGTACATACAAGACCAAGACAAGAATAACATCAAGTGAATACAGATATCATACAAGAACAACGTCAAAGTAAATAACGATACAGCAATAAGCCTGTAACAGAACCCGAGCGGGATATCTCAGCTTCCATCTCAGTCAGGTGTAGGCACAACATTTGAAATTCAAATCTTTATTAGTCATCGCGGTACGGGATGAACACAGCGTTGATGCCGTAAGTAGATAAGAAGGTTCAGTTGAGGTTCATGACATCAGCGTCATCCACAGAGTATGAATAGCACATTCTTTCACCTGCTGCAGCGAATGTAAGCAATTTGTTATGCATAATTACTCCATGATTGGCAAACGCACAATGCAACGATATGGTATTATGAAGCTTATCAAATAATGTCTTTATTTTTTTCTCAATGATAATCAAATTCGGCTTTAATGGTGCAACACACACACGCACACACACACACACACATGGACAGATACTTACAGGCAGAAAAGTGCGCACACACACACACACACACACAGGTTAGCGCACACACACACACACACACACACACAGGTGAACTCCCCTGACCCTACACACACACACACACACACACGCGCAGGTGAACTCCCCCGACCCCACACACACAGACACACACACACACACACACACACACACACACACACTGGGCCAAATCCTTAAGCCTGTGTCTGTAGCGCAGTCTGGGTTATACAGGTGGCATTTGCAACTGCAGTGATTGTGATGGATTACACACCTATACCACTGGGCTATTCATAGCACACACACACACAGCAGGCTTTGAAGGCTTATTATGACTGGGTGGCAGACACGGGCAGACAGGGGAATTGATTGGGCTATTAATAATGTCTGATCGATATTATTGGGTTCTGCCTGCACTGTCAAATGAGCTCAGTTGACTCAAAATGAAAAAAGGTTTCATAAGAATATTTAAGTACTGGGTAATGGTTGTATTAAGTAAAATATTTAGAAAAAATATATATTTTATATATATTTCTGTTATTTTTTTATTACACTTACATTTTCTCCTATTTTTGATTTCGACATACTAAATTAAATTGTTTCAACGATGCTTAGAAAGTTACATGTAACTTTCGAACTGGTGTCTTATCTTCCGTCTATTCACTCACATTTCAAACTTGCTGAATTAAAGCGTTTCTTCTCGTTGGTTCTGAAAACAAAGCTGAATGGAAGACCCGCCCCCTTGAAACTGTACTTATTACTAGGTTACTAAGTTATTGATTCAATTCTCGCGGGTTGAAAAAACGCGAGAATTCACAAGTAATCGTTGCATTCCCATATTCATTCATATTCTCGCACGCACGCAACACACACACACACACACACACACACACACACACGCACATTAAAAATCACCTCCACCACGCCCAACTTTCTCTCACTTATTCTGTCTCACTCTCTCTCTCAATCTATCCCTGTGTGTGTGTGTGTGTGTGTGTGTGCTGGGCTCTCGCTCTCTCTCTCTCTCTCTCTCTCTCTCTCTCTCTCTCTCTCTCTCTCTCTCTCTCTGTCGCTCTCCCATCGACGCTCGCGATCACACACTCCCAAAAAAACCTGCCATGATTGAGAAGCGCTGCGCGCGTGCAGAGGAGAGGACGTACAAACCGGTCCGCCGCCGCCGCGCAAACATGCGCACGCATTCCGGAGAGGAGACGAGCGCGTGGCCCTTTGACCGTTGGCGAAAGTAAAGGAAAACAACGTCTTTTTTTGAAAGTTTTTTTTTTTTTAAATAAATAAACTCGGTACGGAGAAGTACGTAGTAGTGCGCTGGTGGTAGCGGCGGGTGTACAGCGGAGCCGCCACCATGTCGTCCGCCGCCCAGGGGCTCCTCAGCAGCGTCTTCTCCTTCACGTCGCCCGCCGCCAAGGCGTCCGCCAAGCTGCGGCTGCGGCAGACGCGCAGCCTGGACCGGCCATCATCAGGAACTGCGACCACCACCACCACCACCCCGCCGGGGGGGGTCCCACCACCACCACCACCGCCGGCGGCGACTACTTTCCGTCGTCGGACTTATTAGCGCCGACGTCAACGTCAACGTCGTCGTCGTCGGCGTCGACGTCAACGTCAACGTTATCCCGACGCGGCGCGAAAAACAAGCCGTTGACGCTGCCGTCGGACGCGGCGCCGTCCATCTCGCCGTCGCTCTCCACGCCGTCCATCCCGTCCGAGGTGTCGCCCTCCTCCGCCGCCGCGCACGCCGGCTTTAGCTTCGACTACGGCGGCGGAGGAGGAGGAGGAGGAGGAGGAGAGCCCCCCCAGCAGCACCACCAGCACCACCAGCAGCAGCAGCAGCACGCGGCGGCCCGGGGGGCGGCGGCCGGCAAACGGAATACCGCCGGGGATTTACCGGGTCTCGCGAGGTCCGCGGGCTCCTCGCTGAGCGGCAGCACGAGCGCGCTCTTCTCGCCGCGCAGGTGGCTCCAGAGGAAGGCGCCGCAGGCCGACGACGCGCAGGCGCACGCCGTGTGGAGGTTCGAGGTAAGGGGGTAGGGGGGGACGTGGGGGACGGGGGGCTGCTGGTTGTGGTTGTTGTTGATGTTGTTGTTGTTGTTGTTGTTGTCTGCTAAGTTTATGAGCTAGCTATGCGCACGACGCGCAAGTCAAGCCAAGGTGTGACTTGAGCGCTGCCGTCGTGCGCGCGCACGCACACACGCACACACACACACACACACACACACACACACACACACACACACACACACACACACACACACACACACACACACACACACACACACACCGAGAAGGGATGATCCATTTCGGGAAGTGTAACTCATTCATGAAGAATTCCATTAAATCAATTAACAAGTGCAGGGGTGATGTGTGTGTGTGTGTGTGTGTGTGTGCGTGTGTGTGCGTGTGTGTGTGTGTGTGTGTGTGCGTGTGTGTGTGTGTGTGTGTGTGCGTGTGCGTGCGTGTGTGTTTATTACTGTCGTTCATGCCAGGGCGATGACGGCTGACGTTGCTATTCGCTAATGCCTTGCACGTTTTATGAAGTTTCAAACTCCCACCGAACTTCAGGACCGCGGTTCAACCTCTCCGGCTTAACTCGGGTGAATCCCCCCCCCCCCTCCCCCCCCCCCGCCCCTCCTCCCTCCACGTTTGATTTGCGACGTCTAATCCCGCGTTTCACTGACCTGACTCTCCCCCTCTCCCCCTCTCTCTCTCTATCGCTCTTATCTTTATGCTGTTGTTCTGGAATAATCCTCCCGGCTGCTTGTGATCGTAACTCAGTACGAGCCCCGGACTAACGTGTGGCGACGTGGAATTTAAACAGCCTATGAAATCCTTACCAAAACACTCTGGGCTGGCTGACTTATTTTTAGCACTGAGGGGGAGGTGGG
>NW_028178169.1:5000-10546 GCF_964030765.1 Micromesistius poutassou | reverse complement strand
CCTCTCCTCCCCCTCCTCCTCCTTCTCCCTCTGCTCCCTCCTCCTCCTCCCCCTCCTCCCCCTCCTCGCCCTGCCTCCTCCTCATCCTCCTCCTCCTTCCTCCTCCTCCTTCTCCCTCTCCTCCTCCTCCTCCTCCCCCTCCTCCCCCTCCTCGCCCTGCCCTCCTCCTCATCTCTCTCCTCCTTCCTCCTCCTCCTTCTCCCTCTCCTCCTCCTCCTCCCCCTCCTCCTCTCTGCGTGTTCACAACACACCCTAGGCGTCTGGGTGCAGGCCCGGGTATCGGGTGCGTATCCAGGATCCCCGGTTAGCCCCCCCCCCGGTATTGTCCGCCGCCCTTTTATGTGTCATATTGGTTACAAGGGACAAACGGAGGACAGGGACACCGAGGCGGAGCAGGGAGAGACGGCCGGGGAGGTTGGGAGGAGGGGGGGAGAGGGAGAGGAGGAGCAGCGTGAGGTGAGGGGGGGGCGAGGGGAAATGTAACGATGTTCATATCGAGTTTGTTCTCCGGCCCGGGGACAATGGGACAGGAAATCCCTCTCGGTGGCGGTGACTCTCACGTGCACGTGCACAATGACGCCCCACTTGTGTGCGTGTGCGTCCACATGCACACGTGCGCACGCACGCACGCACGCACGCACCCCCACCCCCACACACACACACACACACACCGAAGAACGGACGCTATTGTCAGGGGAATGTTAAATATTCAAGCTAGAAAGCAAAGATTTTAAATTATAATGTCAGATTAAAAGGGTGATTTATTAAATAGTTTTGAGGGGAGACGGGGGGGGCGGGATGGACAGCAGAGGAGAGAATAGAGGGAGACCGGGGGAGGGGGGGGGGGGGGAGAAGGGGGGGGGGGGGGGAGTAAGGTGAGACAAGAGGAGAAGAGACGTGTTCCTCCGCCCATTCCCAGTGGAGCGATATGGGAAAATCAATCCCAGTCCTTCTGTATCCTCCTCCTCCTCCTCTACTTCCAGTCCCTGGAGTTGGTCTCCCACAAGGTGTCGACGAAAGGTCAGGAACACAAAAAAGCCACAGCTCCTCGCCAACCAGGCGACACCAGACAGGCCGAACAGACAAGACCGGACCAATCGAAACAATGAGCGCCGCCGCCACATGTGTGCGGTCTGCGACGTGAGGGCCGCGCGAGCAGCCAGGACCTAATCGTCCCATCGCTCAGTACTTCTTTCCATTGACAAAATAATATTTGGATGAATCCATGAATCAGTGTGTTTATAAAATGTCATTAATATTGGCAAATACCCATCACCTTATCAGAGCTTAAAACAGTATCTTGATTCGCAATATTTGATTTTTGTTAAGCCAGCAAAAAAAAAAGATCTTCATAATGGTGGCTAACCATGAATAACGGCGCGCGTTAAGGGTTAACGGACTCATAATTTCCGGTACTTTTAGCAAGGAAAACATGTACACACACACACACACATACACACACACACACACACACACACACACACACACACATTTCCTACTATTCGGGGTCCACCTAACACTACCATTATGGGGTCCACCCTTTCCAGTGTTTCTACAGCTACACAAAAAATCAGGCAATATAAACAAAACATCCTGATCACAACTATCACTTCAATTTAAAAAACCAACATGCTGGGGCCCTGTTTTTAACGTTGCTACCTGTCCAGGTAGGCCCGAACTCGAAGTGAGGACTGGCTCTAATAAAGCCACCAAAGTCAAAAATCTGAGGGGGTCTCTCGTATTTAAAGGTGTCTGCCATAGATAGATAGATAGATGTATAGATGGATAGATGGATAGATGGATAGATGGATAGATAGATAGATAGATAGATGGATAGATATAAACTTTATTCATCCCTAGGGGAAATTCAGGGTCCAAGTAGCTTAGAGACATAGATACATCACACATAACATACACATACAACATACAACAAGCAGGATTGCAAAAAAAAGGAAGTTTCTAGAATACAATCAACAAATAAGAATAAAGATACTATACACTAGACAATAAGGTTAAAGATACTAAGAGAAAGATACTAAGTAACAGACAGCAAACAAACAAGGTCCACATGAATGTGCTGAGGCAGTGTGATAAGGGTGACAGGGCAGGGACTAACCCTGTAGTACAGTAGAGATCTAGGCATGGTTTGGTGAGGTGCAAAGAAGTAAGGCAGGACAGTGCAATTTTAAGTCAGTAGGCCAGCATATGTGGCATTGTAATTGAATCTTAAACAACACTCATTATCCATCCCTGTGCGGGCTCTTACCATTAAAGACGTTCAATTAAAATATAGGCTACT
Source organism: Micromesistius poutassou (assembly GCF_964030765.1). NCBI lineage: Eukaryota > Metazoa > Chordata > Actinopteri > Gadiformes > Gadidae > Micromesistius > Micromesistius poutassou. The sequence goes on along the minus strand of NW_028178169.1, from coordinate 8,247 downwards.
ATACGGGACGTAGATCGACTCATTTCACGGATTCCTGTGAGACAAGGTTGCCTTAATTACATCTGTCGCATATGTCAGGTGAAAACTAAATGTCAAGGATGATGCATCCATCAAAGATGGTTGAAAAAAGTATTTTGATCGCTTATTAAGTTCACTCGTTGCTTATAAGAGCAACGAGTATATAATAAGTAAAATCATTTTTTGAAGTTTGTTTTTGAAATCATTGGAATCGAGTCGAGCTGACCTTGCCTGCTGTACCCACGGCCCAAAATAAAGAACAGCCGAGACAATATCTTTAATTCAAACATGCCGTTTCATTTGGCCTCAATTGGCTATGGATGTGAACTTTTTGGGGATTTCTAAAGGTTACTGTACAGTGGCGGAGACTGCAGGAGCTGAAACATCACTACAGTAGAGCTAAGAAGGTTCTACGAGTGCTTCAGACCAACCTTACCAACGAACAACGTACGAAAGAGATTCGTAGCAAAGAACATTTCGGGAAACACGCAAAATGTTAAGGTAGAACTTAAAGAAGAGGTTACGAATGCCGGCGCTTTTGCGAATGGTAAGGCTATGTACGTGGTGCGCCAACTTTTTTTATGGGATAGAGAGACCCCCTTAAAGACAAAAAGATAATTTTAATTTGAACCCTGGAACAATGTCAAATGTATTCCAAAATATACTTCATGAAAGTCATTTCTATGACTAAACAGCATGACTTGGAACACAATTCATTCTAAAGCTAGCGGCTAACAACAGCATGCAGCTAACATGTGGCTACATAGCCTAGGCTATGTTAGAAACACGGTTTCTAATTAAGTATCTAGTTATGTGCATGAAATAGTACTCTAGAAAACTGAATTACTGATATATACATAAAAATATATAAAATATAAAATATATTTAGAACATAATTGTCAAGATAGACTTACCTTCTGACATTCTTCAAGTGAAAATCTTGCCTTTCTCACAACATTGCTCCTTCTGCATGTGCTCAGTTGAGGTCTGATTAGCATGCCTAGTCATTTCCCATAACACAAACCACGTGATCAATTTGGCCACATGTGATTGGCTGAACGATATACATTTCACACATACACACACACACACACACACACACACACACACACACACACACACACAGACATACATATGCACACAAACACGCGCACACACGCACACGCACACACACACACACACACAAACACATACACACACACACACACACACACACACACACACAAAAACACACAGATAGCCCTTCTGCATACATACACACACACACACACACACACACACACACACACAGACGCACACACACACACACACACACACACACAAACACACACACATTCAAACACACCCACACACTCAGACAAAAAAAACAACTAACCGGAGCGATAAAACCTTGGGCGTGAGCCGGGGGGCAGAATGTTGCAGATTCTTTGTGAGTGTCTCTCCCTCGTCGTCGTCATCAAGGCAAAGAGTGGCATTCACATCACAGCCCCGCGCCTCCGTCCACATGGAGGCGCGCGGCCTTGAACGCACCGCGCCACGCCACGCGTTCTCCATCTCAGCCCTAATGGAATCCGTCGCTAGACAAAAAGGTCGTGTTGGGTCAATGAAATGAGCTCGCTTATCGTCGGCGCAGCTTTACCGTGTTGTTGTTGAACGCAGAGAGTCTACATCCCGGTCCCGACAGCACCTCGGACATAAACCGGTCTGAGAGACCTTCATATGTGCACAGGAGAGGCAGGATTAATTATGAAAATAACAGACAGCGCGAAGTGAATCACAGGCTCGCCGAAGACAACAGGAGGTGGGAGACCTCGAGCTGCGTGTGACCAGTGTGTCCAGAAAAAGAAAAAACCCAAACTAACTAAGTTATTTACGAGCTATATACAGACTTCAGTCTTTCCCGAATTGAAATGCTGCCGTTATTTGGACGATGTGGCCTTGTTGTAATTGAAAATGTCCTTTTTGTTGTCTATGAAGGGATTTCAAATTTTAACCGTTGTGCGCACTGACAGTATTCTTGGCAATGAGGAGGCACCTTCTACTTAACGTCAAACAGAATGTTCTCCCTACTCTCAGCCTCCTCTTTTTCACCCATCATTCTATCGCCTTTAAAAATGTCATGCGATTAATAACCAGCTTGTCCATTTCAAGGTTACCCCCCAAATGTAATGATATAATTGTATTAGCAGATGTCAAATCATCAATGTGCCCGTGGCTTAATCACTGTTCAAGGCTTTACTAATCCACGTTTAAAGTTGACACCGTCAAAAATCCCCAAAGATTACAACTGAGAAAGAAGAATGATGTGAACATGGATGATCTCAAGCTGGTAGGCTTTGGATCAGTCTCGTGATGGGATGGTAAAAACAAGTACGTTTGAAGTTAAATCGCAGTTCAAGACTATAGAATAGAGGTGCGCAGCTTTTTGTTGATCAGGATTTCTTAAAACAGCAACAACTGGTTTGATTTCCATCCGGCAAAGAGCGCTTGTTCACTTTAGTGAGTCTGAGTCTGACTGAGTCCTGTGACAGCAAGCTTGACTTGGCCTGGGAGCTGAAACCAGCTGAAGGCCTGTTTGATGGTGGGCACCTTCCTCTTTCCCATGGTGCTCTCTGGTTTCAGAACAGGTCAGGGTGGTATGAGAGTGACCTGGCAGGTGAGGTGGGAGGTCAGCAGGTCAGGGCCAGGTGGAGTTGGCCCAGGGGTCTCGTTACAACGTGGGGAGACAGGAGAGGCGTCCTGTCACTCACTGTCAACAGATCACATCACAGAGCCGTGATCACAGCCTCCTCCTTCATCTCCGCTCCGCTGCAGCCTGACAACACTGCAGGCCGAGGGCTGCAGACTGCGACACTAGAAGCCGAGGGCTGCAGACTGCGACACTAGAAGCCGAGGGCTGCAGACTGAGACACTAGAAGCCGAGGGCTGCAGACTGCGACACTAGAAGCCGAGGGCTGCAGACTGCGACACTAGAAGCCGAGGGCTGCAGACTGAGACACTAGAAGCCGAGGGCTGCAGACTGCGACACTACACTCTCAGCGCTACAGACTGCAACACTGCAGACTGCGACATTACAGGCTGCACCACTGAGGGTTGAGTGCTGCAGACTGCACCACTGCAGGCTGAGCCCTCAGGCTGCACCACTGCCGTCTTCACGGCTCAGGCTGCGATGCGGTTCTTCTCTCAACACCAGTGATCCCATCAAACTTGAATTTTAATGAAAAGGGAC